>NC_081400.1:5070714-5181399 GCF_030684315.1 Stegostoma tigrinum
AATTTGATGAAGACTCGTGGGGAAATACTAGGAAAACGGAACTAAAAGGATCAGTCCAAGTGGTCCTCTGACGTTTCAGTACTAACCACATAACCACACCCACTGCCTCGGCGCTGACCCTCCCACAGCGCCCCGCTCCCTCGGTGCTGACCCCCCCGACTGCGCCCGCTCCCTCGGCGCTGATCCTCAACTGCCAGTTGTTGGAACCTGGAGGGGAGGTATGGGTTAACATGTTGTGCTGGGAACTGGCAGGCTCTGTTTGTCCACTTGCGAGAACAGGATGTCCTTTTCAGTTCTGTAAATAGACTGGACCGGCCTACAGCTGGAATGCGGAGAATGTGGCTCAGCATCACAATGCATTTCTCAGTCCCATTCTCACCAGTATGCACTTCCCCACCCTTACCGCTCCCCCCCCCACCCCCCAACTCCTGTCTCGCCCACCCAGCTTGCTGGAATCTCTCCAGTTTGGTCATTCTTGGGAGGAGCGATTCGACAAGGAATTGTGTTGGGAACATGTGCGGATCACTCTCAGCAAGCTCTGAGTCTTTAGAATGAGGGACTGAGTGCTCCTTTTGGACACCCAGGCTCCATTTTGCTGAGTGGCACAAGCAATGCCAGGGCCAAGGGAGCAGGCGCTGTCAGAGGGTCAGCGCTGAGGGAGCAGGCACTGGGGGCACTCCCTCAGCACTGACCCTCTGTCAGTGCCCACTCCCTCTGCACTACACCTGGAATGTTTGTCTGAATTACAGGGTACTCAGTCTCTCAGTGGGGAGGGGCTCCTCCAAACCATGGCTGAGGAGCGAGACTCGGGCAGAGACGCTGTGGGGGTGGGGCACAATGGACTTCTGCAGGGGCCTTGTTGAACGAGACAGCACTAGCCCCTTTATCAAGCAAAAACGTTTGAACCTCGATATGTGATTTCCTGTGTCAAAATACTTTGAAATACACGCTGGTGTTGCAACAGTGCAGAGATAAACACGACCATTGACTTCCTACCACTGCTGTCTATCTTGCATCTTTGCTGCTGTACCTCTGTGTAGAGGAACACATTTATGAGAGGTTATATTTGGTTTCACTGCATTAGAGAGCGCAGTTTTCTACTTAAGTTGGAAACCATCCTTGGAATGCTCTCTTCCACTGTTATCTCTCTCTCTCACACAGACTTGGAGAACATATAAACAACAAAAATCCTGCAGTCTGACACGTTCCTGCTCTGTTCTATAGAACGGGCGAACAGGAGCAGCTTCACTGTCACGTCTGAAGCCTTAACACCATGACTCATGCCCGAACAAAAGCCTCGGATTGTCCCATTCTGTGCTCCCCCTCCCCCACCCCCTCCCCAAACACTCATGACAGGGCTGACGTGCTTTGGAGAGGACACTGCCTACGTTTGCTTAAGGCTGAGAAAATTGCAAACAGGGGAAAACTTTTGGAGCGTGAAACTGCATGTAGATAGTCACTAGGGTGCGCAACACGGGCCCAGACATCCTAAAACTAATCTAGGCCCATTTGCCAGCGTTTGGCCCCTATCCCTCTAAACCCTTTCCTATTCACCTCCCCATCGCGATGCCTTCTAAATGTTGTCATTGTACCAGCCCCCACCCACTTCCTCAGACAGCTCGTTCCAGCCACCCTCCGTGTGAAAATGTTACCCCTCAGGTTCCTTCCCCCTCACATCATTAAGTGGGCAAACAAAAATGACACACAGTGAGGGCAAACACGAACTTGACTATCATTGTGGAAAGTACAGGAAAACAATGCCATTTAAAAGGAGTAAAGACTGCAACTACTTTGAGGCAGATAAGGGTCTGGATGTCCTGGTACTTTTTTCAGATTCATTCACACGGACTAGACCAATGTTTGTCACCCATCTCCGACTGCCCCTTTGGAAGGTGAAAGCGAGCAGCACAGAGTATAAAACGAGTGAGGGTGTCTTCAAACTGCACAAGGCGCTTACAACTTAGCCCACGGCTGGAGGGCCATGAACCGGCACGTGTGGGGTGCAGAATGCAGCTTGGCACTTGCCACCCACCACCCCGAGCCCAGATATTGTTGTATTTCGACAGGGCACCACTCCAGGAGTGGCAATCATGGGCCCAACTCTCCAATGTCTAACCTTACGATAGTGGGAAGGTCATTGAGGAAGCAGCTGAAGATGGTTGGGGCTAGGGCACCAGCCTGAGGAGGTCCTGCAGAGATGTCGCGGAACTGAGACGGGTGACCTCCCACCACAACCTCATGTGCCAGGTCTCACTCCAGCCAGCAAAGAGTATGCCCAGATTCCCATTCACTCTGGTTTCATTTGATGCCATCTAGCCTTGACATGCTGTGGAATTTGACTCTGGCTTGGTCTATAGTGGAACCCAGCTGTAATGAAGGCAGGGGCTCTATGGCCATTGAGCACCAGTGCTCATGTTTTGCTGAGTTAATGCTGATTAATAGCACCTCCACATTCCCTCAGGACCATAGAGAGTAGATGGGGCAGTAACTGGCCAGGTCAGATGTGCCCAGGCCATTTCATGGCAATTCTCCCACTTTTTGGGTGGATGTCAGCAGTGTAGCTTGGCTGGGGGGAGTGGCAACTTGTAGAGCACAAGTCCTCAGTGCTATTGCCAAATGTGGTTCAAGATCCATAGCCTTCGCAGTATCCAACACCCACAACCATTTCCTGATAGCACATGGACTGAAGGGAAGGGTCTGAAGACTAGCATCTGTAATGCTGGGGAACCCCTGGAGGAGGCAGAGAGGGATCTTCCACACTGCCAAATGTTGTATCTTTGTTGGACTTGTTATTGAAAAAAGGGGGACATTTGCAGAACCTCCACTGCCACTCAACTGCTGTTCCCTTCATAAGTGAAGAGGGCAGGACTAGAGCTTAGATATGATACATATTAGGGGATTGCTTAGTCAAGCAATCAAGGATAGAAATGGAGACTACACATTGAGCTGAGCAAGCCAGCAGTCTGTTTCGGAGCTCATTTGTAAGATGCCTTCCCATTGACACTCCCTGGAGTCAGAATATTCAAACACAAGCTAGGCTCTTGGGGGAGGAAAGAGAAATGAGGCAAATGGAAATTTGTAATCTTCTCCAGGCTGCAGGTGGGTGGGGAAAAACAGGTGACTAGAAATAACAGCTGATCACACAGTGCCAGTTACTCACACACAAACTCTCACCCACACTGACTTTAATCAGATGCGTAGTCTCAATTTCACATTTACATGTTTCAGACTGGAGTATTCCCCAAGTCATTCAGAGTCTTATGAGATCACTCATGCTGTTGCAAACACCACTTGTGCACAGCTCTCCTAACCACATCTCTTGAAAGTGGAGATACAAGAATTTGTAAATGCCAATAAAACTAGGATTAGCCTTTGAACCCTGTTAAAGCCACAAACAGCATTGCCACAGAACAAAAAGCACCACCAAAACAGAAAGGATGGCTAAGTGTCACAACCCTGGTGTGTGTTGGCTAAACTCATGCCCATTTGTTACAGGATGGAGTTGTCTGAATATTGCAAGTGAAAGACTAATTCCAATCAATTTCATGTAAGAAACCACACAAAGCTGCTATCCCCTCATTTTACAACTGGAAATGAAGTGTTTGCATTTCTGTATTTTCACAACCTCTCAGGCAATGGAACCGTGCCGCCACTATCACACGAACTAGAGGCAATCTGCTGGCCACAGACACCTGCTTTAAGTATAGTCCATTGAGATATACTGGTTGCAGAATTGAGATTGATAGCTGGAAGCAACAGTGGGGCATTACCTTCAGGATTTTTGTGCTCAAGTCCTGGAAACCAAGGGAAGAGCCATCAGGACAACGTAATTCGTTAGTCTGGGGCACAAGAAAGTGTACTTTGGCAGTGGGTGGACAGATAGATGCACTCCTATGTTTTTTCCCTCCCCCTTTAACATACATTGATGGGATGAGGGATACTGAATACCACCATTTATTACCCAGAGGGCAGTTAGGAGTCAACCACATTGCTGTGGGTCTGCAGTCACATGTAGAACAGACTAGGTAATGATAAGTGTGGAGCTGGAAGAACACAGCAGGCCAAGCAGCATCAGAAGAGCACAAAAGGTAAAGATGGCAGTTTCCATCTCTAGAGGGACATGAACCAGGAGTGCTCTTCTGACAGATGCCTGGTCATCATTTGGCTCTTAATTCCAAGTGTTTCAATTCAAGTCACATCAGCTGCTGTGGCAGAATTCAAAGCCAGGTCCCCAGGATGTTATCCAAGTGTCTGCATCAGTTCAGCAATACAACTAGGCCATAGCCTCTGCTTGTATAAGTACTGGCAGACAGGGCAGTAACTCAGCTCAACTACACCAGGAGCAGAGAGTCAGGGTCTAGAATTGGCCAACTCATGAGTTTGCTAGGTCTCTCATTGGCAGCAGACAGCACAAGGACTGATCAAACGGAAGAGGTAGGCAACAGGCACATTTCCCTGGCCCAATGTTGGGCTGGGAGACAGTTTGGGAGGAGTGCCAATTCCAGCTGCTCTGCTTCCCAGCAAAAGACATTCACATCACCCACACAGATACACACAAGATAGGGCAGCAGCTAGTAACTGGAGATAAGGTCAGCAACTATGTACATGTCAAAAACCTCAACTTCATTTCTCAGAACTGCAGCTGAAATATAGTTCCAGGAAACACCATTCTGCCTACCCATGACAGCACCAAGTGTGGAGATCCTGTATTCTTAGAAGTGTACTTTTCTTAGCTCTACTTAGAGTGTGAACTGCACTGGTATACTATACAAGTTGGAGCTTTTTTGGTCTGATTTGGCCTTTGGTTTAAGTGGCAAAGCACTTGTGCAAGGAATCTCAAATAAACCTCTACATACACTTGAGACCACAACTGTAATGTTGTATAGTTTCAAGGATTAGCACAGCCCCTCCACCACCCACCATGACTTCAGCTACCAAGAATACTGTAGTATTCTTAAGTGCTGGCCCTTTCAGGACATCTGTCTTAACACCTTGGTAGCACCAGTCATGCCACTGAACAAGTAAAACTGAGACCCAGACTAATGCACTGAGGACTGAGTTCAATGCCAGAGCCAGTGGTGGAATTTAAATTTGACTAATCCAAAAAAACAAGACCCAGCCAACAGTATCTGAAAAATTACAAAAGAACTGAGAATGCCGGAAACCAAGCAAACTGAACAGATTGCTGAGGGCTCAGCAGGCCCATTAGCAGAGATCAGTTACTGTTTTAGGTTCAGCAACCTCCCTCAGAACTGCACCTGAAAATGGTTTATTACAAAGAGGTTGAATGGCTTGTTTGATGCAATGACTAGTGGAGTGGGAAAGCAAAATGTAAACATTGGCATGCCTGACAGAGTGCAAGTGTGCAGAACAAATGACAAAGTTTTCTTTCAAAAATACTTAATTTATTATAAAGCTGCCGTTTTCCAACTGGAGTCAATTCTGTTAACTGGCAGTGCCTACTGACTGATGTCTCCAGTGCTGAGCACCCAGTATGTATCAAATGCAACCTTCAGTTAAAGACATGTAAACCTTGGGGAAAGCAATGGGAAGCAGGGTAAATAAAATGAAAATCAGGGCCACTGCTGTGGAATCTGTGCTTTAAAATAATCAAGAACACTCAAAACTTCCTGTGCACTAGACTAAACATTTCACCACTGAATTCTCTCCCTCCCCACCACCCCCGATCCACACATTCAGTCAGCAGGAACAGAGTTGAGTTTAAAAACAAGGTGTTGCTGACGGTTCTTCATTTAAATAAAAGTTTTCTAGAGCTGAGAAGGGATTGCCTTGCCAGTAAACATGAAATTTGACATCCAAGTCTATATATACACACACACACAGGATAAACAATTGCAGTGCACAACTGAATCCAGAGGACATGCTAGCCAGCACCTTTTGTAAGGGGCTATGACACCGTCTGTCTCTTCCACAAACTTCCCCTCCCCACCCCCTTTAACCCTTCAGTAACACCACAGCCAGCCACTGGAGAAAATATGAATGGCCAACACCTGTGCCTAGAACAGGCCGCAATCTCAAGGAGGGCCGGGGACTTAACACAAGCACACAGGTGAAACTAAATCCAGAGTTATTTGTGAAAATACTTACAGGGCACAAAGTGGCTTTGGAAAGATTTAAAATGGAATGTTAATCTTAAAAATAAACCAAGCTAAGAAAATGGGGGCATGAGAAAGGTCATTATCACAGTCAAAGCAGATTTACAGTCTCTCAAACCAACATTTAAACATTGAGACAGAAAAAGCACCACAACTGCAGGATCAATATCCACTTGACAAGTAAATGGATATCAGTTGCTAATCAAATGCACCAACTTCTCTCTGGCTGCACAAAGGGTCAAGGATTGAGAGCTGCCAGAGGTCACTATTGGCTGCATCAGAACAGACCAGATCCAACAGTGCATCCTCAACTGAGGGCAAGAATCCATCCTCTACAATGTCCCAAGTTAACTCCATTACTGGCAAGGGAGCCCCCATGGAGAGCTAGGTGCCAGGAGCACTCTGCTTTCTGCAGGATTTTACACTGTCTGAAATGAATTGGCATACATTGGTCTATGCTGGAGGAATTATACATCTATTACACAAATCAAAGTATTTATTCAGTATCAGGATTAAACAGTCTGATGTGAGGAGCTGTCTATTAAAGCTGACTTTACATTCTCCTGCTCCCCCACACAACCACACCCCCCCCCCCCCAACCCCAACTATCACCACTAACTGCACTTATACCAAATCTCTCACCACAGCCCTCCCTTCCACCCCAAAATTCCTATCAGCAGCCCTTTCAAAACTTGGGAAAGCAGAGTGAGGGGAGAATGAAGGTCTGGAGAGGCAATGCTGAAGTGGAGGTCTTTTCCATGTCCAGCTCATGTTTGAGTGTGAAGCAATGAGAGAGTCAATGCAGCACAAGATCAGGGTTTTCAGAGTCCCCAACACTGTTCGTTGATTTTAAAAAGTTCCCAGGAGTCCTTAAAACAGCATGAAAATGCAAACAGTAGTCTCAGGGCTCCACACGTGCACCAAAGTGGACAACACAGGATTCCATCACTTCCCACTTCAGGGGCCAGTATGCTGTGACTTGATGGCCCTCCTATTCCAACATTCAGTGAAGGGCCTGCTCCTTCAGTCCTGCTCCCCCCTCAGTTTACCACCCCTACCCAGTCATCTCAAAGGCTGCTCCCAAATGGAAACTGGTCAGTGGGACTTGGTCCCAGCAGTGTCCTTGACCAGGATGGGACAGAGAGTAAGGGGGGAGCAGGGGGAACATAGCATAACTGGGCCCAGAGCAGTGTCCTGTTGCAGGAGATGAAGGTCAGGATTCACCTCAAGAGATGCATGATGCTTGCCCCAGCAATACCGAAACCTGCAATCCACATTAACGCTTTCTTCGCTGACTCTTCTGCATTGTTCTCATGGAAAAATTTAGTGAAGCCATCCTGAGGGGGGAAAACAAACAAGACAGGAATCAAAGTGGGTAGGTAAACCATGCTCTTCCACTTGTCTCAGCTGCTCCTACCACCACTATTTGCCTGCAGTCCCACTCCCCAGACAGGAGATGCAGTATAAAAGGAATTCACTCAGTTGAAAACACTGAGGCAATGCAGCTACAATGATTTAACAGTGACAAGCATGAGACAATCCTTATAGGAAAGAGCACTGCCATATTTGGCAAGTCCACAGGAGACAACTTGTCCCAAACCCAAGTGGATTTAAGAAAATTTCAAGCAGGCACTTAACCTGGATTGAATTACAAGGCAAAAAAAGAGATTTGTCACCTGAAACCAGACATTAGCCCACTGAAGTAGACACTACCATTGAGTAACAAATTTCCCAATCCTCTCCATGAGCTGCCCAGCTGATGAATCAGGCAACAGCCTCATTGCATGTTCAAAGTACACAATGCCCCAGTGACACAGCACCTCAGGCATGTACATGTAGGAACTCAGCTTGAGGAAATGTCAAGGAGGGGCCCAATGTACTGCCCACACCCCCCACAGCCCAAGCCAGGTGTCAGCCTTGGTCACTGATGTGCCAAGCAGAATGCCACATGTACCCAGCCAACATGCCCTCACTGAGAACCTTGGGTTCACAGGGCAGGGGGGAGAGAGAAACTGGCCCAATAGCTGCTAGTCTACCCAGTATCAAGCAAAACTTCCTGTTCAGCATGGGCAGGACATCTTCAATCATACAACAGCTCATGAATCAAAGGTGATTCAGCACTCCTACTTGAAACACAGCTTGAAGATTTATATATCTGGCATGCATATCAAGCAGCTAGAATCTCAGGGCCAGCTGATGACACTCCTGGGCAAAGTTCAGCCAGGATGTGCAGACTCATGCTGAGGCCACTGACTGGAAGTGGGAGGAGAATAGGGCTTATCCTTACCCAGCCATTGTGAGTCTCTAGCCACCCCCTCTTGTGTTGCGTCAGGTATTGAGAGATTCGCACAGCCACTTCATCAATGCAGTCCTCACGCTGGATCTTCTTTAGGTGATCACCCATCACAGCCCCAAAGGCGATGAAACTCACCACCCGGCCCCAGTTCACCTCACCATCACTGAACATTTCAGTGGCAACCCTCGAGATAGTGTCCAGGTCCCTCTTTTCAGAGATATTCAAACGATTTATCATTCCTGTGGTAAGAGAAGAGGCACTGTCAACAATGCAGCAAGCCAATTACCTTGTGATTAAGTCCTCAAGGACATCCTGCTGCTTGTGCACTACTGGTATGTTATTTAGATATTTATTCAGACACATCTTGACATTTACAAATCCTATCGTTCCCTGCCCCACCCATCCCAATCTCAGCTTTACAAATATTATGCTCTCTCAAAGTGAAAACTGCCAGAAGAAACCGAAACCTGTCAACAAGTTTATGATGCCACTTTTTAAAAAGGAAAGAACTGAGCACATACACAAACCTTTGAAGTAGTAAGAGCAGCAGAGATCAGGGGTTCAAAGCCAGGAGGTTAGGCCAAAACCCAACAGGTCCCAGCTACCCGATTCCAGAGCTTGCTCTTTGGGTCAAGGGAGATTTAACGCCAAAGTGATTGAGCATTTTGGATCAAGAGAATGAGGAAAAGTGCGGTTGGGTCATTCAGCCCAAGCCTGCTTCATCTGATGTGGCTTCATTTCCTACCAATCCCCGTCAGGCAACAATTTAACCAAGTCATTCCCACTGCTGCCAGGGAAAGAGCTCCACAGGTTGAGTAACACTCACCTCCACTTTAAAAGAGCCCTTTAATTCTGAAACTGTGGCACCAGATTCTCCCCCCCTCCATTTCTCAAGAGATTCCTCAACCTGCCCCACCCCCCCATTGACCCTGCAAAGTTCATTAAACTGACAGCAGTTAAGACACTTGGGATTCAGAATGCACTGCCAATTTCAAAACAGTAGTAGCATATTAATATTTACACAAAACTGACAGTCACAACATAAAACAAGAATGCTCTTATGACCTCCAAAAGTACCTAAAATCTACATCAAGCCTTTCCTCAGGTGGACAGGAAGCATACTGTATTCAAAAGGTCCTTCACTGATCAACTTGCAAATCAATAGGGGGAGCTGGCTGAGTTAGCAGCTGCTGAGACCATTAAATAAATGTGAAAGCTGTCTTATCTTGCTGAAAGGAGGATCAATTAGATTAGGTAAGAATCACCAACACATGGGTTAATAGATTTTAATAGGAATCCCAAACTGCTGGTAGAGTGGAGGGTTGGCACCAGGCTGGTGAGGGGGCTTAGGAGCAACCAGGGCTGAAAACAGGATCCAGAAGTTAATGTTCTAGTAAGACAGGGACACCTACTCCCAGGACCAGAGACAGAACCTTCCACGAAAGTGTATTAAAAGTCCCAATCAGCACTAAAAAAGTGGCAGGGGGTTTTAAACACCAGCTGCACTTTCTTTGAATAAGTAGTTTGGTCAAACAGACAAGGCCAGGGAGGTTACTTAATGAGATGAACCACCCAGAATAGGGAACCCTTGACTCCTGAGAAAGGACACTGGGACTGCCACTGCTCTAAGACATTCGAGAACAGACATTCCAGACACTGCTCAATTATGTTTAGAACACACCCAGAACAATGAATCCCCAGTCTGCAGGAAGATTTAAACCAGGCTTGCTAAACTGGTCTGACCCTACAGAGGCATGAGACACTAACTGGGAACTCTGGTTTGTCCAGAAGAGTGTTTACAGCCAGTTCTCAGTAAGCAAGGCATTAATCCCATCAAGCAGAACAGAAAGATGTGCCAAGTTTGATTAATTCACTTCCTTCCAGTTTCTAGGAGGGCGCAGGGATCAAGAAAAGGGAGAGGGGAAAAGTGTTGTGTAACAACCATGTGTTGCAAATGTGGCATGCACCTTGTCCCCATGGAGTGGGTGAAATAAGTTAACCAGGGCCACACATCCTCCAGGCTCAGTACTGAAGGGAGGCTGGGCATAAACTGTTTTGCAAGGACCTACAGTTTTAGCATGGCCTAAATGCCATACCTCCTCCTCCTCCCACAGACTGGCTCCTGTCAGGCACTGTTGGAAACAACAAGTTCAGCTCAATCTCCACAGCACCACATCCTTGCTGCTGACACCACAAGTATAAGATGGGATATCTGACACCACACCCACAGATCTTTGCTCAGCCAAGTAACTCCAGTCATTGTTTACCACCTCAAACAAACTGGGGACCCCATGCTCCACTAGGCAGCTATTTCAGCTTCTTCAGCAAGGAAGCTGCTGGAAAATCTCAAAGCCCTTAGTGGGCAGAAGTCACACCCAACAGGGGGGGGCCCTGGAGGGCAATCTGCCAACAGCACAATACAGAGCATAAATGCAGAGGCCAAGGCCACGAGCCAACAGATTGAGGGTTCAGCTGCAGCTCTCAAAGGGGACTCTACCTTAACTGTCACAGCTGCTTTGCATACTGGCTTACCATGGCACTGCTAAGACAAAGAGGTCACGAAGCTCCTTTGTGAGCTGTTATTGTGCTGTGACTCCTCTGTTGCAGACCACTGGTTGCAGTCTTAGATTCTAAGCAGCTTGCCCAAGCCCCTCAGGAGAACACTGCACTGGTCTTGATCAGAATTCAAATCATCCCTTTGAAACAAGCCAACCACACAAAGCAGCCCCCATCATTGCTACAATGCAGCCCAAGATATCAAATACCTCCTCAATATTAGAGATAAGGGTAGCCTAGTGAGTTAACCATTTAACCTTTGCCTGAAAAAAGATTCCCCTTCTCTAAAGAAAACTGAAAGACATCCAAGATTGATGTTCACTAACTGAAGCTGTGCATTTCTGTTTCTAGATCAAAACTTGACTAAGAACAAAGTATTTCTGCTGTAGAGGGGAATGGGTGGACCTGCTCTTAATCTGATCACAAACTGAAATACAAAGCAGGGGAGGTGCACATAGAAAATGCTGGAAAGAACATCAGCTGACATCCAAAAGGGATCAGACATCTGTGATGCTATCCTCCCGCTGGGAAAGGTGTTACCCAGGCTGCTGATCTGGAGGATTCCAAAACCAGAGGACGGGGATCATCTGCACTATTGCTGAACTGAAAAACCATCTTTCCATTGTGCAAACCATGGAAAATGTTGGAAAGATCCAGGCTGTTTACTGGGGATTGCTGCAGAGTAATATCTGAATAAGAACAGAAAATTTAATCTACAAAACAAACAAGGCCTTAACACTGCTCCAGCAAGGTCAAATGTAAAAAACAGATCTTAGAATAGCTGAGAGTCAGGTTATGCTAATTCCCCATTGATAAGCTAGTTAAATCCCCTCAGCAACTTCCCCTAAGCTTCTGCCACACCAACTGGAAATTACTAGCAAGGCACCACGCCAAACTTACAGCCAAAAGAATCCTCAAACAGCAACAGGCAAATTTCTGGGAAACCCAGAGTTAAATACAATCTTGGGCAAAACAATTGACAATTTAAAACAACAAAACAGACATTTAGAAAGACACTTCCCAAAGGGGCCAATCCACAAGCCACCTACCACATCTGTCTTTGCAACTAAACAAACAGACTGAAAACAGTAAGACACTGCACCAAATACACTGAAGACATGGAAACCATTTGAGAAAACAGAAGCAGACAGATGAAAAGGGAGGGTGTGGGCTGGTGGTGGGGGAAGGGGCAATAAAACCACAGCTGATATTCAAAGTTGCAAACGCACCCAGAAATACCAAGGAGAGCAAGAGAGACTAATCACTGGGGAGTACCCGAGTCCCTTTGTGTTGTAACTTTCTGCCTTCCCTCCCTCCACTTAACATTGTTCTTTTGTTCTCCCTTCCAAAATGATGGATTTCCCATCTTATAATTCATTTGCCAATTTCCTTGATTGGAAGCACAGAAGCAGACCCTCAGTCCAAATGCAGGCAAATGGGACTAGATTAGTTTGGTTGATTGAGTTTGGACAATCTCTGAACACTATCCATATGCCTGTCCACATGTTTTAAGTGTTCCACCTACAACATTTGGCATGGAAAGAGAAGGAAAACCAAAAGGGAAGAGGCAAAACAAGGGGAAGGGAGGGAAACCACCAGATGGTAAGTGATTGAAGGGAGGAAGGTGGTGATAACATGGCATCAAGTTTTTTTTGTGGGGGGCTGGGGCAGAACCAGGACCACGACCTCCCACCACCAAGGCTAATACAATGCACCCTAAAACTGGTACAGCCACCAGGGTAATACAGGCAGAGCAGATACCAACTCCTAGCTCACCAACAAGAAACAGATGCACACAACCATAAACATACAGTGGAAAGCCCAAACCCACATATTTATGTACAACAATAGTTTTACTAATACACAGTCAAGTACAATAGAGAGTCAAAGGCCTCCTACAACACCCAACTGGGGCACCACCCAACTACTGGGGGACACCACAAAACCCCAAGGTCTCCGAGCACAAAGGCAGAACACATGCCCAGTCACCCCCCCTTCTGCCCAAATGGCACCAACACATGCCCAGTCACCCCCCTTCTCCCCAAATGGCACCCCCTACATGTGTCTAGTCACCCCCTCCTCCCCCAAATTGGGTGCCCTACACGTGTCTAGTCACCCCCTCCTCCCCCAAATTGGGTGCCCTACACGTGTCTAGTCACCCCCTCCTCCCCCAAATTGGGTGCCCTACACGTGCCCAGTCGCCCCCTCCTCCCCCAAATTGGGTGCCCTACACGTGCCCAGTTGCCCCCTCCTCCCCCAAATGCCATGCCCTACACATGCCCAGTTGCCCCCTCCTCCCCAAATGCCATGCCCTACACATGCCCAGTTGCCCCCTCCTCCCCAAATTGGGTGCCCTACACATGCCCAGTTGCCCCCTCCTCCCCAAATGCCATGCCCTACACATGCCCAGTTGCCCCCTTCTCCCCCAAATGCCATGCCCTACATGTGCCCAGACACCCCCTTCTCCCCAAATGCCATGCCCTACATGTGCCCAGTCACCCCCTTCTCCCCCAAATGCCATGCCCTACACGTGCCCAGTCACCCCCTTCTCCCCCAAATGCCATGCCCTACACGTGCCCAGTCACCCCCTTCTCCCCCAAATGCCATGCCCTACACGTGCCCAGTCACCCCCTCCTCCCCCAAATTGGGTGGCCTACACATGCCCAGTCACCCCCTCCTCCCCCAAATTGGGTGGCCTACACATGCCCAGTCACCCCCTCCTCCCCCAAATTGGGTGCCCTACACGTGCCCAGTCACCCCCTCCTCCCCCAAATTGGGTGCCCTACACATGCCCAGTTGCCCCCTTCTCCCCCAAATGCCATGCCCTACACATGCCCAGTTGCCCCCTTCTCCCCAAATGCCATGCCTACGCATGCCCAGTTGCCCCCTCCTCCCCCAAATTCCATGCCCTACACATGCCCAGTTGCCCCCTTCTCCCCAAATGCCATGCCTACGCATGCCCAGTTGCCCCCTCCTCCCCCAAATTGGGTGCCCTACACATGCCCAGTTGCCCCCTTCTCCCCAAATGCCATGCCTACGCATGCCCAGTTGCCCCCTCCTCCCCCAAATTGGGTGCCCTACACATGCCCAGTTGCCCCCTTCTCCCCAAATGCCATGCCCTACACATGCCCAGTTGCCCCCTTCTCCCCAAATGCCATGCCCTACGCATGCCCAGTTGCCCCCTTCTCCCCAAATGCCGTGCCCTACGCATGCCCAGTTGCCCCCCTCTCCCCCGAATGCCGTGCCCTACGCATGCCCAGTTGCCCCGTCCTCCCCCGAATGCCGTGCCCTACGCATGCCCAATTGCCCCCTCTCCCCGGCCGGTAGCCCCGGAGATTTTTGTTGTAAAAAATCACACTCACCCCTAAAGGCGGTGCCGTGTTTCTCGATCAGGCGGTCCCCGATCCTTCGCAGCGTCTCGATCGCCTGGCGGTCGTCGTCTCCGCCGTCTCGGAGGCAACCGAGCCAGCTGGGGCCGCCGCCCGGCGAAAGCGGCGGAGTCGTCGTCGTCGCCGCCTCCTGCTGCGGCTTGACGTGCCATCGGATGAAGCCCCGCACCAGCGTGTAAGTCCTGCCGTAGAAAGGGTCCTCGGGGAAAAGGTGGCGGCTGCCCAGCTCGTCTTCGACCGGGCTGGCCCCGCCGTCGGGGGTCTGGGGTAAGGAGCCGTCGGCGGCTCCCGGCAAGAGGCGGGGTGGGCTGCAGGCGGCCCGGGACGCCGGCGTGCAGTAAAGATTGGTGTGGAGCTGCAGCAAGGCGCTGTTGGAGCTTCGGTTCAAGGCCAGCATCGTCTGTTCCATCGTCGTCGTCCGTCCCAAAATGGCGTCGGGAGAAAGAAGAACGAAACAAAATTTTTAAAAAAAACCCCCGTCAGCTCAATCTCACTTGAGGCGCAGCCGCGGCCCCGCCGCTGCTCTTTTGTAGTCGACTCGCCCCGCACGGTGACGACGCTGTCCAATGGACGCCCGCGGAGGCCCGTCAGTCACCGCCCGTCCCGCCCAACCATCGGCCGACACGCCTGTCAATCAGCATCTGATCCCGCCCCCCTCGTCCAATCAGTTGCTGTCACCCTCAAACCCCGCCCACCTCATTCCTTGCCTGTTGCTTCCCTGAATATTTTTGAAAGGCGCCGATCAAAATGGTGCGCTTCCTTGTCGTTTAACCATTGCAGCCCTGGGATCATCCGGTTGAGTCTGCTCACTGCTCTCCCTCCAGTCTGTGTTGTTTATTCACTCGGGGGACATGGGCTTTTTCCTTTCCTTTATTCATTCACAGCATGAGGGCAGCATTTATTGCCCCATCCCTAATTGCCCCAGCTCAGAGTCAATCACATTGCTGTGGGTCTGGAGTCACATATAGACCACCCCAGGTAAGGATGGCCAGTTTCCTTCCCTAAGGGGCATTAGTGAACCAGATGGTCTTTGTCTGACAATCGACAATGGATTCACGGTCATCATTAGACTCTTAATTCCAGATATTTTTATTGAATTCAAATTCCACCGTCTGCTGCGGGCGGGATTCGAACCTGGGTCCCCAGAACGTTATCTGGGTGTCTGGGTTAACAGTACAGCGATAATACCACTAGCCATCGCCTCCTCATTTATTGCCCGTCCCTGGTCGTCCTAGAGAAAGTGCTGGGGATCTGCCTTCTTGGACCGCTGCAGTCCATGTGCTGTAGGTTGACCCACAGTGGCGTTAGGGAGGGAATTCTAAGATTTTGACCCAGTGACAGTGAAGGAACAGTGATAAATTTCCAAGTCAGCCCTTGAGGACCTTCTCCCAATGACTCCATGCACGGCCCAACATATACTTTTGCTTAACAGATATTTTATTCACTTCAGATTTAACATTAACAACTGATCCAGCATCCACTGCCAAATGTGAAAGAAAGTTCCAAACATCTACTACCCTTTACGTGTTTCCTAATATCTCTCTTGAACCGTCTGGCCCTAATCGTCAGATTATGCTTTCTAGTTCTAGAATCTCCAAACAGTGCGGCACACTTGTTCATGGTTAGCACTGCTGCTCACGGCACCAGGGACCTGGGTTTGATCCCACCCTCGGTGCAACTCTCTGTGTGGAGATTGCACGTTCTCCCCGTGTCCGTGTGAGTTTCATCAAGGAGCTCTGGTTTCTCCTACCAGTCCAAAGATGTGCAGGTTAGGGTGGATTGGCCATGCTAAGTTGCCCAAGGGATGTGCAGGCTACGGAAATGCAGGGTTACAGGGATATGGAAGGGGAGTGGGTCTGGGTGGGATGCTCTTCAGAAGGCCAAGGTGGACTCAATGGGCCAAGTGGCCTGCTTCCACACTATAGGGATTTTATGTTTCAATGGAAATAGTTTATCTACCTTAACTTTTCCTGTTAAGACTTGAAGACTTCGATCAGATCACGCCTTAAGCTTCTAAATTCCAGATTTGCAGCCTAATTTATACAATCTCTCCTCATAACTTAAGCCCTGAAGTCTGAGTATCATTCTTGTAAACATACGTGGCATTCCCTCCACGGCCAGCATGTCCTTCGTGAGGTGTGGTGCCCAGATTCTGCCCACAGTATTCCAAATGGGGTCTAAAAAGACAGAAATTCCTGGAAAAGCTCAGCATGTTTGGAGAGAGAAACAGAGTTTCTGTTTCAAATCCAATGACCCTACTGCAGAACTGGACTCAAAATGTTAACTCTGAGACCTCAGACCTGCTGATACGTTTCAGAATCCCTACAGTGTGGAAGCAAGCCACTTGGCTGATTGAGTCCACGCCAACTCTGCGTTTCCCATGGCTAATCCACATGACCTACCCATCCCTGGACTTCATGGGCAATGTTACCTGGTCAATCCACCCTAACCTGTGCATCTTTGCACTGTGGGAGGAAACCGGAGCACTTTAGGGTTTTGTACAACTACGGCATGATTTCTGCTTCCTTGAGCTCCAGTCCCCCAACTATAAAGGCCAACATTCCATTAGCCTTCTTGATTATTTTCTGCACCTGTCTGTGGCATTTTAGAGATCTCTGCATAAGAACCCTCAAGCCTCTTTGGATCTTCACTGTATTTAACTTCATGCATTCTAGAACGTACCCTGACATATCCTTTCTAGATCCAAAATAGATCATGGATTCTGTTCCAGTTTTAATTGTAATGAGATAACAAGGTGTGGAGCTGGATGAACACAGCAGGCCAAGCAGCACTGGAGGAGCAGGAAAGCTGACGTTTCGCATCTAGGCCCAAAACGTCTCTGATGCTGCTTGGCCTGTTATGTTCATCCAGCTCTATACCTTGTTACCTCAGATTCTCCAGCATCTGCAGTTCCTACTATCTCTGAATTAATTTTAATGATCTGTGTTGACAATATTGAATTCTGTTCATCAAGTACTTCCTACTTAGGAGTTAAAAGTAACGAAGAAAACGGGTGTTATGGACTAATTACCTAATTCTAGTAAACATATGTACAAAACGAGTGCAAATCTTTACCAAGAGCCTTAAAAGAGGGCAGCATAGTGTCTCAGTGGTTAGCACTGCTGCCAGGGACCCGGGTTCAATTCCAGACTCAAGCGACTGTCTGTGTGGAGTTTGCACATTCTCCCCGTATCTGCATGCATTTCCTCAGGGTGCTCCGGTTTCCTCCCACAGTGCAAAGATGCACAGGTTAGGGTGGATTGACCAGGTAACATTGCCCGTGGAGTCCAGGGATGGGCAGGTCATGTGGATTAGCTATGGGAAACGCAGAGTTGGCGTGGACTCAATCAGCCAAGTGGCTTGCTTCCACACTGTAGGGATTCTGAAACGTATCAGCAGGTCTGACGTCTCAGAGTTAACATTTTGAGTCCAGTTCTGCAGAAGGGTCATTGGATTTGAAACAGTAACTCTGTTTCTCTCTCCAAACATGCTGAGCTTTTCCAGGAACTTCTGTCTTTTTTCTGTGCTCCCAATCTCCAGCATCCATAGATTTTGGCTTTGTTAAAATGGATGGGTGTGATGCAATGGTAATGTCACTCCCTCTGGGCGAAAGTCCAGGTTCAAGTGCTACCTGTGTCAAAGAGTTGGCATGTCAAAGCAGGTTGATATAAAAAGTTTTATTATTAAACGTTATGTAAAGGAAAGTCACCCAGAAGCTTAGAGCGTGTTAAGATGCTTAGATAGTTGATTGCAAAGTCAACTTTGAGTCTATCTAAAAGGATTTAGCCGTATTCTACCTGGTTTGGAATGTCACAAAAAATAGGTCCTAAGATCAGAAGATCTAGGAGCACAAGTAACCCATCCAGCCTGTCGAATGGCCTCTACTGACCAACGAGATCATGGCTGACCTGATCACCTTCAACTCCCACTTTCTTCCCTTTTCCCCCGAACCCTGGACTCCCCTCCTGATGAAAACTCTTCTCAGCCTCGATGACCCACCCTCGACAGACCTCAGAAACTCAAGAATTCCACGGATTCGCTGCCACTGGGTCAAAAGCCAGGAATTCCTCCCTCGTGGCACTGCGGGTCTACCCGCAGCGGGTGGACTACAATGGCTCAAGAAGTGAGCTCACCACCTCAACTCCCCGAGGGGCAACTAGGGACGGGCAATAAACACCCACATCCCAGGGGGTTCGAGTATAGAGTAGGAAAGTCTTACTGCAACAGTACAAGATGTTGATGAGACCATGCCTGGAGTTCTGTGAGTAGTTTTGGTCCCCTTATTTATAGGAAGGCATCATTTCATTGGAGGCAGTTCAGAGAAGGTTCGTAGGGGTCATCTGTGGTATGGAGGGAGTGTGTTATGACCAAAGGCTAAATGGGTTGGGACTCTGCTCGCTGGGGTTTGGCAGAATGAGAGGCAATATCATTGAGGACTCATAAGGGGCCTGTCAGGGTCAATG
Source organism: Stegostoma tigrinum (assembly GCF_030684315.1). Lineage (NCBI taxonomy): Eukaryota > Metazoa > Chordata > Chondrichthyes > Orectolobiformes > Stegostomatidae > Stegostoma > Stegostoma tigrinum. Next base: position 5,089,535 of record NC_081400.1, read on the forward strand.
CTGAGAGGGTGCTTCCCCCTCACAGGAGAGTCTAGGACCAGAGGGCACAGTCTCAGAATAAAGGGGGCACAAATTTGAGACTGAGATAAGGAGGAAGAGAATCAGAGGGTTGAGAATCTTTGGACCTCCTTGCTGAGTTGAGGGCGGGGTAGGAGAGCAGAGTCCTTGTGAATATTTGAGGCTGAGATGCATCGGCTCTTGATCAGTCAGGGAATCCAAGCGAACAGGGAAATAGGGCCAGGAAAGTGGACCTGAGGGAATGTTGGATCTTCTTGAATAGTTGAGCAGGCTGGAGGGGGCGAACGGCCTCTTGCTACTATTCCTTCCAGGCGACCCACCAGATTTGCCTTCAGGGAAATCCACCGATCACATTTTTGCTGTTCACCCAGCCTCCGCGTCCCCTTTGTAATCGCTTGCTTCCGATTACCCTGGGCACAAAGATGCTTCTTTCTTTGTGCTGGAAATTAAATTTGAATAAAAGTCTTTCCGTGCCCCTTTTTTTCCTGAATGAATGTTTCAGATGGTTGTGGCCAGCCTGAGCCACATCCTGCCAATTTGAATACCTGGCCACAAACCTCTCTCTCTCTCTCTCTCCTCCCTCTCCCTCTCCCTCTCTCTCTGTCACCCTGGTGCCATTCATGGATCAAACTTCAGATCAGGTTGAGAATGTCCCTTGTACTGCATACCCAAGGTTATTTGCAGGCTCTCAATCGGGTATTTTATAACCCAGGTTTCCGGATGTAAATACCAGCTGTAAACATTCCCCGAGTGATTAGTCACCTCCTCACGAAATTCAAAACTCTCTGTCAATAATTAGCCCCAAGGGTTAGCCCTATCGTGACCCGAGCACCGACAAGGCACCACGCTACCTGGAGATCCATCTCACTCCACCGCCCCCCACCGCCCACCGCCTTCTCTTGTTGCCCGGGGGTCCCCAGAAGGAGACCCTGTCAATGTTCACAACCCAGGTAGCCACCCCGCCCCTCCAACGAGCAAGACGTGGTTGGAGTGCGGCTATTCGATGACAGAGGCCGGCGCAGCTGACACCCTATCCATCACCGCGTACGCACCCCCCACCCCCTCAACCTGCCCACTGCTTCGGTCCCAGCGCGAAGTGGAGACAAAAGGGATAAAGCCCCGACTCCTGCGCCCCCAACCAAAGGGGAGGCAAACCCTCTTTGGCTGGCCCCTCTCGGACCTCCTCACCAAATGTATGAGGGAAAGCAGTGTCTCTGTCACCTCCTCCAGCACCCCTCCATTACACCCTCCCCCTCCCTCTCTCTGTCGCCTCCTGCAACCCCCTACAGCCCCCCTCCCTATCTCTATCACCTCCCCAGCCCCCTACACCCCTCCCTATCTCAGCTACCTCCTCCAGCCCCTACACCCCTTCCAGCCCCCTACACCCCCTCCCTATCTCTGTCACCTCCTCCAGCGTCCTACACCCCCTCCCTATCTCTGTCACCTCCTCCAGCGTCCTACACCCCCTCCCTATCTCTGTCACTCCCTCCAGCCCCGTTACAGCTCCCTCCCTATCTCTGTCACCTCCTGCAACCCCCTACAGCACCCCCTCCTTATCTCTGTCACCCCCTCCCTATCTCTGTCACCTCCTGCAACCCCCTACAGCACCCCCTCCCTATTTCTGTCACCTCCTCCGCCCCCTACACCCTGTTCCCTATCTCTGTCACCCCCTCCAGCCCCCTACACCCCCTCCCTATCTCTGTCACCCCCTCCCTATCTCTGTCACCTCCTGCAACCCCCTACAGCCCCCCCTCCCTATTTCTGTCACCTCCTCCGCCCCTACACCCCCCTCCCTATCTCTGTCACCCCTTCTTTCCCCCTGCACCCCCTCCCTATCTCTGTCACCTCCTGCAGCCGTTAGACCCCCCTTCCCATGTCTGCAACCCCCTATGACCCTCTGAGCTCCTCCAAACCAGGCCTCTCGAGCACCCCCAGACTCCCATTGCCCCTCCATTGGCGGCTGTTACTTCAGCTGCCTGAGACGCGGGGAGAGGGGTCCTGAACTCAGGAATCCCATCCCTTAATCTCTCCTCCAATCACTCTCTGTCTCTCTGAAGGGTCTCGCTACGACGTCCAATCAATCTCTCATGCTCTGGTCCCTTACGGCTCCTAACCTGGGTGGAGTTGTGGGGCGTGAAGGGTTTAAATCCTTTATCCGACAACGTTCCGCAGTGAAGGGCGCTATGTGATCGCAGGCCTCATGACCCTGACTCCAGTGGGCAGACTGGAGGTGACGCTCCGTCCTGCCTATTCTCCCACAAAACCCCCGACCCACCACCACTGCCATCGCCATCACCTCATCCGCCACCCATACTTGGCATCGAGGAATGATTCAAGCCCTAAGCAGCGAGGCGTGCGGCACCTCAGATCCGTAAACGTTCTGGGGAATTTTCTGGAGTGTCCCTGAGTGAACCCCACCACCCGCCCGGAAACGTCTGGAAACACTGGCACTTTCCAGAGCAAGGGTGGCAGAGGGACCTCTCCCGGGCCGACACTGGGGATCATGGGCGTGTCTTCCCTCCAGTTAGGCCAATGCTCTGAGCTTGAGAACAACAACCATTTACATTTTCATAGCTTCCCTTTCTTCCAGTATATAATTTCTGCTATAATAGAGCAGGTTCATGCATTGGGAGGGTCATTGTTGCGGCTGTACAGGGCATTGGTTGGGGCCACTTTTGGAATACTGTGTTCAATTCTGGTCTCCTTGCTATAGGAAGGATGTTGTGAATTTGAAAGGGTTCAGCAAAAGATTTACAAGAATGTTGCCAGGCTTGGAGGATTTGGGCTATAGGGACTTGCTGAAGTAGGCTGGGGCTATTTTCACTAGAATGATGGAAGCTGAGGGGTGACCTTATGGAGATCTATAAAATTATGAGGGCGAATAGACAAGGTCTTTTCCGCAGGGTCGGGGAGCCCAAAACCAGAGGGGCATGAGGTGAAGGTGAGAGGGGAAAGATTTAAAAGGAACCCGAGAGGAAACTTTTTCACGGAGAGGGTGTATGGAATGAGCTGCCAGAGGAAGTGCTGGGGGCTGGTACAGTTACAGCATTTAAAATGCATTGGGATGGGGACATGGATAGGAAGGGGTTAGAGGGACAGAGGCCAAATGCTGGCAAATGGGACTAGGTCAGACTGGGATGTCTGGTTGGCACCGTCGAGGTCTGGCGAAAGGATCCATTTCTGTAATGTATAACTCTTTAAAAAACAGTCATGCACAGGATGTGGTTGTTGCTAGGTGGACCAGTGTCCATTCCCCGTTCTTAATCGTCCAGAGGACAGTTAACAGTCGAGTCAATAGCAGTGTTGGGCCTGGAGTCACATGTAGTCCCAGACCAGGGTAAGGATGGCAGATTTCATTCCCCCATGTGAACCCCATGGAGTTTTTCAGACCAATGGACGATTCATTAGGAATAACACCTGATTAGTGACCGGTCTGGATTGGCCGCACCGTGATTGAGCACCGTCCCCTGCCAAAAGTAAAAAGACACCCGTGTCCCCTTTGCAAACTGTTAAAGCCTTATTTAGCCCATACGTATAGGAGTGGAATTCGGCCCGTCAAGTGTGCTCCATCATTCGATCGTGGCTGAATTCTTTCTCTAACCTCATTCTCCCCATAACGTTTGACTCCCTGACTGATGTGAATCATACAATTCCTTAAATATGGAAGCACACCATTCAGCTCATTGAGCTCAGATTGACCCTCTGAAGAGCATCCCATCCAAACCCACCCACCTTCCCTATCCCTGTAACCCTGAAATTCCCATGGCTCACCCACCCTAACCCGCACATCCCTGGGCACTACGGGACAATTTAGCACGGCCAACCCACCCTAACCCGCACATCCCTGGGCACTACGGGACAATTTAGCACAGCCAATCCACCCTAACCCGCACATCCCTGGGCACTACGGGACAATTTAGCACGGCTCACCCACCCTAACCCGCACATCCCTGGGCACTAAGGGACAATTTAGCACGGCCAACCCACCCTAACCCGCACATCCCTGGGCACTACGGGACAATTTAGCACGGCCAATCCCTCCCTAACCTGCACATCCCTGGGCACTACGGGACAATTTAGCACGGCCAATCCCTCCCTAACCTGCACACCTTTGGACTGTGGGAGGAAACTGGAGCATCTGGAGGAATCCCACACAGACACAGAGAGAATGTGCAAACTCCACACAGATACAGTCGCCCAAGGATGGCGCAGTAAGACAACAGAAGTGACCACTGAGCCACTGTGCTCCTCTGAACCTGTCTATCTCTGTCTTAAATACACACAGTGACCTGGCTTCCTGAATGAATCGTCTAGATGAAGCTGCTAGGCCTAACTGCTCAACCCTAGTTGCCCGTTGAGCCAAGTCTCTCACTCAGGGCCATTTCAGAGGATGGTTAAGGGTTGGCTGTGGACCTGGAGAATAGGCCCAGACCAGCTAAGCACGGCAGATTTCTCTGAATTCCAGTTTTGTGTTGAATTCACAGCACACCAACTGCCGTGGTGTGATTTTCCCTGTTATCTCAAGCGGAAGGTGTTTGTGTGAGGGATGCCAGGGTTTTATCCAGCGCCAGCATCACAGAGATTTTCCCCTGGCGTATTAGAAGGCCTCACATGCCAGAGCGTGAGTCATGAAGGGTTTTGCATTCCTGTAGCATCTTTTGCAACCTCAGGATGTTGCAGAATCATTGATGGCCAGTGACACAGCCCTGATGTATTGCAATTGAAATTATGTCGACACAAGGCAAGATCCCACGGGCAGCAAAGTCACAATGACCAGACGCTTTGACATTCTGACAGTGCCTGCTCCCTCAGCACTGTTCCTCTGACAGTGCCTGCTCCCTCAGTGCTGTTCCTCTGACAGTGCCTGCTCCCTCGGAGCTGACCCTCTGACAGTGCCTGCTCCCTCAGCACTGTTCCTCTGACAGTGCCTGCTCCCTCAGCACTGTTCCTCTGACAGTGCCTGCTCCCTCAGCACTGATCCTCTGACAGTGCCTGCTCCTTCAGCACTGATCCTCTGACAGTGCCTGCTCCCTCAGCACTGACCCTCTGACAGTGCCAGCTCCCTCGGAGCTGACCCTCTGACAGTGCCTGCTCCTTCAGCACTGATCCTCTGACAGTGCCTGCTCCCTCAGCACTGACCCTCTGACAGTGCCTGCTCCTTCAGCACTGACCCTCTGTCAGTGCAGCCCTGACCTGGTCCCAGGCTTGTCGGCCTGAATTGCAGGCCCCAGGTCTCTGGCGTGGTGCAGTCCACGAGCAACTACACCAGGCCTCTGAGGTGAGAGAGAGTATATGCGCTCCAACTCAGGCAATACTGTTGCTCCGAAACAGACGCCTGAGAGGCAGGAGTTCTGGATGTCTCTCAGGGAATTAGCGAAATGTGAGAACCTCAGAGGGAGAGCAGCAGTTTAACGTTCAGCATTGGAGCTGCAAATGGGAATAACCTACTATTCAGCCACTATCTGTTTAAAAAAAATTTCCATCATCTTTGTGTTAGGCTTTTGCTTTGCTTCGTGTGTTCGACATTACGAAACATCTGACACGTGTTTTATTGCTGTGGAACACTCTGAGGCTATAAAAGGCACTAGGGAAATGAAAGCTGCTGTTTCTCTTTGTGTTTGACCCTCTCATACAGACTGTGAAACTCGCAATAAAACTAACAAACCCCTCAGCTGGCACAATTGCAGGCGCTGCCTTTCGGAAAGGCACATCAGGGCAGGACTTATACACTTAATGGTGAGGCCCTGGGGAGTGTCGCTGAACAGAGAGACCTTGGGTGGGGAGCAGGTACAGAGCTCCCTGAAAGTGGAGTTGCAGGTAGACAGGGCGGTGAGGAAGGTGCTCGGTACGCTCGCCTTTATGGGTCAGTGCGTTGAGTAGAGGGAGTTGGGAGGGCCATGTTGGGGCTGTACAGGACATTGGTTAGGGCCACTTTGGGAATACTGCGTCCAATCCCGGTCTCTCTGCTACAGGAAGGATGTTGTGAAAGGGTCAGGAAAGATTTACAGGGATGTTGGAGGGTTTGAGCTACAGGGAGAGGCTGGGGCTGTTTTCCCCGGAGCGTCAGAGGCTGAGGGGGGGGACCTTATAGAGGTTTATAAACCCATGAGGGGCATGGGTAGGGGGGATAGACAAGGTCTTTCCCCTCAGTTGGGGTAGGGGAGAGTCCAAAACTAGAGGGGCATAGGTTTAAGGTGAGAGGGGAGAGGGAAGGGCAACTTTTTCACACAGAGGGTGGTGCGTGTATGAAACGAGTTGCCAGAGGAAGTGGGTGGGGGCTGGTACAGTTACAGCATTTAAAAGGCATCTGGATAGGGATATGAATAGGAAAGGTTTGGAGGAATATGGGCCAAATGCTGGCAAATGGGACGAGATTAATTTAGGGTATTTGGGTCAGCATGGACAAGTTGGACCGAAGGGTCCGCTTCCGTGCTGCACAGCTCTCGGACTGTATGACTTTATGTTGGTGCCAGTTTGCCTACTAGACAGAGGCAGCTACTCCAGGGCTGATCAGGACTTTGCAACAAGATTCCCAGGCCACAGTTGGGCTGAAACAGAATCAGAAATCGCTGGCGAGACTCAGCAGATCTGGCAGCATCTGTGGGAAGAAAGCAGAGTTAATATTTCAAGCCCATTGACTCTTCAGGGAAGGAAATTGCCCTCCTTGCCAGGTCTGGCCCACATGTGACTCCAGACCCACAGCAATGTGGTTGACTCTTAACTGCCCTCTGGGCAATGAATGTTGGCCTAGCCAGCAATGCCCTCATCCTGTGAATAAATCTTTAAAAAAAAAGTCTCAACAAAGAAATGAAACCAGACAGACCAAGTGGATTCAACCTGGGCACCAGAAAAGACATTGGCAGAAACAGCCCTGTCGACCCTGCGAAGCCCTCCTCACTAGCATCTGGGGGTTAGTGCCAACACTGGGAGGGCTGACTCACAGACTAGTCAAGCAACCGTCTGACATAGTCACATTCACAGAATCACACCTTACAGACACTGTCCCAGACACCACCATCACCATCCCTGGGTATGTCCTGTCCGCCACCCGGCAGAACAGACCCAGCAGAGGGGGCCGCACAGTGGGATACAGTTGGGAGGCAGTTGCTCTGGGAGTCCTCAACATTGAGTCTGGACCCCATGAAGTCTCATGGCTTCAGGTTTAACACAGGCAAGGAAACCTCCTGCTGGTTACCACATACCGTCCTCCCCCAGCTGATGAATCGGTACGCCCTCAATGTTGAATATCACTTAGAGGAAGCACTGAGGATGGCAAGGGCACAAAATGTACTCTGGGTGGGGGACTTCACTGTCCACCACCAAGAGAGGCTCGGCAGCAGTCCTACTGATCGGGCTGGTCGGGTCCTAAAGGACACAGCTGCTAGGCTGGGTCTGCAGCAGGTGGTGAGGGAACCAACAAGAGGGGAAACACATATTTGACCTCATCCTTACCAATCTGCCAGCTGCAGAGGCATCTGCCCATGACAGTATCGGTAAGAGTGACCATCTCACAGTCCTTGTGGAGACAGAGTCCCGCCTTCACATTGAGAATAACCTCCATTGTGTGTGTGGCACTATCCCCGTGCTCAATGGGACAGACTTCACACACTGTGGATTTGTGGGTGTGTGTATATCTGGGTATGAGAGCGAGTGACTGTGTGTATAAATGTGTGTGTGTGTGTGTCTGAGTGTATGTGTGTGTGTGAGAGAGAGTGTGTGTGTGAGAGTGTGCGTGTGTGAGAGAGAGTGTGTGTGTGAGAGTGTGTGTGTGTGAGAGTGTGTGTGTGAGTGTGTGTGTGTGAGTGTATGTGTGTGTGTGAGTGTGTGTGTGTGTGTGTGTGTGTGTGTGTGTGTGTGAGTGTGTGTGTGTGTGTGTGTGAGTGTATGTGTGTGTGAGTGTGTGTGTGTGAGTGTATGTGAGTGTGTGTGTGTGTGTGTGTGTGTGTATGTGTGTGTGTGAGTGTATGTGCGTATGAGAGTGTGTGTGTGTGTGTGTGTGTGTGTGTGTGTGTGTGTGTGTGTGTGTGTGTGTGAATGAGGTAGACAGGGCTCTGCGAGGAAATATGGTCAGCAGAGTTTTGACTGAGTTGATGGGGTAGAGTTTAGAAGAATAAGAAGTGACCTTATTGAAACATACAAGATCCGTAGGGGAAAATTGACAGGGGAGATGTGGGATGATTGTTTCCCCTTGTGTGGGAAAGTCTAGGACCAGAGGGACACGCTCTCAGAATAAGGGGTTGTCCATTGAAGACAGAGATGGGGAGGAATTTCTTCTCCCTCCGAGGGAGTGAACCTGGGGAATACTTTACCGCAGATGTTGGGGGTGGGGGGTGCTGTAGTGAGGTGAGACAACAGTGAGATGACTTCCCCACCTCCTCCATCCTCAATAACCTCAATTCCCATTGCTTCTGTGTGTGAGAGTAGGGCATCCTCCAGAACAGGTTAAAGCACAATTCGTCAGACAGCATGATCTCATTCCTCAGCTATGGAAAAGCCGCAGAGATGTCGGGGAGAAAGAAAATTATAGTCTGCTTCGAGATCACAGCCTTATTTGGTCATAACAGAGAACTTGAAATTTGCAACCACTGTCCACAGCCTCAGAAAATCCTTAAATCACGAGGAGGCTGATCCTTCAAATTCAAACCAGGACATCTGTGGGGGGATGGGGGCAGCTCAAAGCGGGTGGCTGAATGGCCTCCTGTTCCTGTATAACACGCTTACGGAGGTTAAATAGCCTCTTGATCCTGTGTAACAAGTTCAAGGAGTGGGGGAAGCGCTGATTGCCTCCTGTTCATAGAACATAAAACATTACAGCACAGTACAGGCCCTTCAGCCCCCGATGTTGTGCCGACCTGTCATACCGATCTCAAGCCCATCTAACCTACACTATTCCATGTACGTCCATATGCTTGTCCAATGACAACTTAAATGTACCTAAAGTTGGCGAATCTACAACCATTGCAGGCAAAGCGTTCTATTCCCTTACTACTCTCTGAGTAAAGAAACTACCTCTGACATCTGTCCTATATCTTTCACCCCTCAATTTAAAGCTATGCCCCCTCGTGCTCGCTGTCACCATCCTAGGAAAAAGGCTCTCCCTATCCACCCTATCTAACCCTCTGATTATTTTATATGTTTCTATTAAGTCACCTATCAACCTTCTTCTCTCTAATGAAAACAGCCTCAAGTCCCTCAGCCTTTCCTCGTAAGACCTTCCCTCCATACAAGGCAACATCCTAGTAAATCTCCTCTCCACTCTTTCCAAAGCTTCCACATCCTTCTTATAATGCGGTGACCAGAACTGTACACAATACTCCAAGTGCGGCCGCACCAGAGTTTTGTACAGCTTCACCATAACCTCTTGGTTCCGGAACTCGATCCATCTATTAATTAAAGCTAAAACACTGTATGCCTTCTTAACAGCCCTGTCAACCTGGGTGGCAACTTTCAATGATCTGTGTACATGGACACCGAGATCTCTCTGCTCATCTACACTACCAAGAATCTTACCATTAGCCCTGTACTTTGCCTTCCGGTTACTCCTACCAAAGTGCATCACCTCACACTTGTCTGCATTAAACTCCATTTGCCACCTCTCAGCCCAGCTCTGCAGCTTATCTATGTCTCTCTGCAACCTACAGCATCTCTACAACCATCAGCATATTCCCTGTGTAACAGGCTCACGGAGGGGGATGCTGAATGGCCTCCTGTTCCTTGTGTAACAGGAGCAAGGAAGGGGGGCTGAATGGCCTCCCATTTCTGTGTAACAGGCTTAGGGAGGGGGCTGAATGGCGTCCTGCTGTTCAGTATAACAGGTTCAGGGAAGGGGGCTGAATGGCCTCCTGCTGTTTAGTATAACAGGCTCAGGGAGGGGGATGAATGGCCTCCTGTGGTTCAGTTTAACAGGCTCAGGGAGGGGGCTGAATGGCCTCCTGCAGTTCAGTATAACAGGTTCAGGGAGGGGGCAGAATGGCCTCCTCCTGTTCAGTATAACAGGCTCAGGTAGGGGGCTGAGTGGCCTCCTGCTGTTCAGTATAACAGGCTCAGGGAGGGCAATGAATGGCCTCCTGCTATTTAGTATAACAGGCTGAGGGAGGGCAATGAATGGCCTCCTGCTGTTCAGTATAACAGGCTCAGGGAGGGCAATGAATGGCCTCCTGCTGTTTAGTATAACAGGCTGAGGGAGGGCAATGAATGGCCTCATGCTGTTTAGTATAACAGGCTCAGGGAGGGGGCTGAATGGCCTCCTGCTGTTTAGTATAACAGGCTCAGGTGGGTGGCTGAATGGCCTCCTGCAGTTCAGTATAACAGGCTCAGGGAGGGGGTTGAATGGCCTCCTGCTGTTTAGTATAACAGGCTCAGGGAGGGCAATAAATGGCTTCCTGCAGTTCAGTTTAACAGGCTCAGGTAGGGGGCTGAGTGGCCTCCTGCTGTGCATTTTGCCAGTCACTGTGGGGTAGCATGCTGTGTCAGTATCCATTTCGCAGCGAGCCAAGCTGGAAACATACAAATAAAGATTTATTTGGCCACACAGTACTGTGGGTGAGTGTTGGGATCTGTTAGGAGCTGGTTCCGAGCCAGCCACCACATCCTTTTGCAAAAAAAGGAACAATTTGTCCCTTATACAGACAGGCTGCAACATTCCCATATCCGGATGTTTGTGCATAACATTGCAAATCCGACTGAGGTCGGAGATGGCCTATATCCCAGTGTGTCCACAACTGATGCCACAGCCTATGATATCCGAAATCATGTCCCTGTGGCAAAGTGAGCCTGGACACGCAGGCGTTGCCAGTTTGTTATTTCTGGGCAGATCGGACTCATATCCCATTACTTAGGCACATCTGGGTCTCCATGACCATAGTTAGCCATTCTGCGGCCGCAGGGAGTAGCGCAGAGATACAGGTTGAAATTTTATAGTGATGCCCCACATGGTGGAACGTCCAGGGCCCGCAATTGTTCGAAGCATAAAATAATGAACTCAGACCTTGACTCCCCAATAATCTTCATGCAAAAACAAAACTCTGGATTAGATTCCAGTCTGTAACTCCCTCCCAGGGATCTGTTATTCTGTATATAAACCCCACCCCGAACCCCCTCGATCAGATTCCAGTCTGTAACTCCTTCCCAGGGATCTGTTATTCTGTACATAAACCACACCAAACCCCCCCCGATCACATTCCAGTCTGTATCTCCCTCCCGGGGTATCTGTTATTCTGTATATAAACCCACCCGAACCCCCTCGATCAGATTCCAGTCTGTAACTCCCTCCCAGGGGGTATCTGTTATTCTGTATATAAACCCCCCCGAACCCCCTCGATCAGATTCCAGTCTGTAACTCCCTCCCGGGGTATCTGTTATTCTGTATATAAACTGCCCCAAATCCCTCGATCAGATTCCAGTCTGTAACTGCGACCCGGGGTATCTGTTATTCTGTATATAAACCCCCACGAACCCCCTCGATCAGATTCCAGTCTGTATCTCCCTCTCGGGGTATCTGTTATTCTGTATATAAACCCACCCGAACCCCCTCGATCAGATTCCAGTCTGTAACTCCCTCCCAGGGGGTATCTGTTATTCTGTATATAAACCCCCCTGAACCCCCTCGATCAGATTCCAGTCTGTAACTCCCTCCCGGGGTATGTGTTATTCTGTATATAAACCCCCCCCGAACTCCCTCGATCAGATTCCAGTTTGTAACTCCCTCCCGGGGGGTATCTGTTATTCTGTATATAAACCCCCCCCCGAACCCCCTCGATCAGATTCCAGTCTGTAACTCCCTCCCGGGGTATCTGTTATTATGTATATAAACTCCCCCGAACCCCCTCAATCAGATTCCAGTCTGTATCTCCCTCTCGGGGTATCTGTTATTCTGCATATAGACCACCTGAACCCCCTCAATCAGATTCCAGTCTGTAACTCCCTCCCGGGGTATCTGTTATTCTGTATATAAACCCCCCCCCCCACCCCCGAACGCCTCGATCACATTCCAGTCTGTATCTCCCTCCCGGGGTATCTGTTATTCTGTATATAAACCCCCCCGAACCCCCTCGATCAGATTCCAGTCTGTATCTCCCTCTCGGGGTATCTGTTATTCTGTATATAAACCACCTGAACCCCCTCAATCAGATTCCAGTCTGTAACTCCCTCCCGGGGTTTCTGTTATTCTGTATATAAACCACCCCCCCCAACCTCTCAATCACATTCCAGTCTGTATCTCCCTCTCGGGTTATCTGTTATTCTCTATATAAACCCCCCCCGAACCCCCTCGATCAGATTCCAGTCTGTAACTGCGTCCCGGGGTATCTGTTATTCTGTATATAAACACCCCTGAACCCCCTCGATCAGATTCCAGTCTGTAACTCCCTCCCGGGGTATCTGTTGTTCTGTATATAAACCCCCCCCCCCCGAACCCCCTCGATCAGATTCCAGTCTGTAACTCCCTCCTGGGGTATCTGTTATTCTGTATATAAACCACCCCGAATCCCTCGATGAGATTCCAGTCTGTAACTCCCTCCCGGGGAACTGAGATTCAACATTGTATCAGAGATAGTGGGAACTGCAGATGCTGGAGAATCTGCGATAACAAAGTGTGGAGCTAGATGAACACAGCAGGCCAAGCAACATCTTAGGAGGGCAAAAACTGATGTTTCAGGCCTAGACCCTTCATCAGACCCTTTTCTGATGAAGGGTCTCGGCCCGAAACATCAGCTTTTGAGCTCCTAAGATGCCGCTTGGCCTGCTGTGTTCATCCAGCTCCACACTTTGTTATCTGAGATTCAACATTTATGTCTGTATTGTTCACTCAGCATAGCACTGATCTTTTTGACAGTAATGGGAACGCTTGGCCTCAGATGACAGGATGTGTATCAGTTATCGTGCAAGTTGTCAAAATGAAGCTCCTCGCCAGAAATGCCACTTCTCAGTCGAACTGCTTTTTTCAAAATCTTGGTGTGATTATTTCTTCAAGCATTCCTTAACTCCCTCTTTCAGGTGAATAAAGGACATGACATGGCAGTGGACAGTAGGAAGAGAGTTCCCCCTGGTGTCCTGGGGCCAATATTTACCCCTCATAGAGCTGTACAGCATGGACACCGACACTTCAGTCCAACCTGTCCATGCTGACCAGATATCCTAGATAAATCTAATCCCATTTAATGGCATTTGGCTCATACCACACTAAACCCTTCCTATCCATGTCCCCATCCACATGCTTTTTAAATGTTGTAGCTGTACCAGTCTCCACCACTTCCTCTGGCAGCTCCTTCCATACACTGCATGAAAAAGTTGCCCGTCAGGTCCCTTTTATATCTTTCACCTCTCACCTTAAACCTCTGCCCCTCTAGTCTTGGAATCCCCCACCCCAGGGGATGCCCCTCATGATTTTATAAACCTCTATAAGGTCACCCCTCAGCCTCCGTTGCTCCAGGAAAAACAGCCCCGGCCTATTCGGCCTCTCCCTATAGCTCCAACCCTGGAAACACCCATGTGAATCTTTTCTGAGCCCTTTCAAGCTTCACAACATCCTTCCTATAGCAGGGAGACCACAATGTCACCATCACGCAGACATTGGTGGAATCTTGCTGTGCCGAGCGACAGCAGTGACCACACTTCGGAAAGCTCCTGAAGTACTGAAAGGCTCAAGTGTAATAATAAATCTCTGAAGAAGCAAGGGAAAGGAGAATTTCCAGAAGGTCTTTGATAAGGTGGCACATGTGAGGCTTTTTACTAAGAGACCATCGGGTTGGGAAACATATATTAGCAAGGATAGAGGATAGGCTACAGAGCATTGGGATTATGCTTGCATTTTCAGGATGGCAACCTGCAATCAGCAGAGAGTCTCAGGCATCAATTATTTAAAATATTCATCAATGACTTGGATGAGGGGTGTGAATGTATTCTAGCCGTGTTTGCAGATGACTCAGAATAAGTGAGAACCCAAGTAAGAATCTGCAGATCAGTTCAGCAAAACAAAACTTGGCAGACGGAATATAGTATGGAAAAATGTGAGATGATGCAGGAAGTATACAGGAGTTGAATGTGATTTAAATGGAAAAAACAGGTTGAAGAAAGCTGCAGAAAGGAATTAATCCTCATGCATTGACCACAGAAAGCTAGCATCCCAGGTCAGCAGGTAATAGGGACAGCGAACACAGTATTGGCCTTTATTTCAAAGGGAATAGATTGTCAGTATTGTGGGCTGGTGCGTGTATGGAAGGAGCTGCCAGAGGAAGTGGGTGGAGGCTGGTACAGTTATAGCATTTAAAAGGCATCTGGACAGGGACATGAGTAGGAAGGGTTTAGGTGGATATGGGCCAAATGCTGGCAAATGGGATTAGATTAATTTAGCATATCTGGTTGGCACGGATGAATTGGACTGAATGGTCTGTTTCTGTGCTGTACATCTCCACGATTCTTTCTAAAACTAAGCAAAGACTCCAGTCACACCACAGCTAGAATAGTGTGAACAGTTTTGGACCTCCTTATCTAAGGGCAGATAGGTTGCTAAAGGAGGCAGTCCAAAGCAGATTCGCCTGGCTGAGCCCAGTTGTGCAGGAGATTCTCACGAGGAGAGGTTGAGAAGATTGGGGGCCTACACTCACTGGAGTTTAGGAAAATAAGAGATGACCTGATTGAAATGTACAAGATTCTTAGAGGGGAAATTGACAGGGGAGTTGTGGGGAGGGTGTTTCCCCTTGTGTGGGAGAATCTAGAATGGGTGGGGGGCATCACCTCAGAATAAGGGGTGGCCTGTTGAACACAGAGATGAGGAGCAATTTCTTCTCTCCGATGTGGAATTCCTTACCTCAGAAGGTTGTCAAGGCTGAGACAGATTCTGAATCAGGAAGTGGGGGTCGCATGGCTCTAGGGGAAAAGGCAGGAAAGTGGATGTTGAGGATGATCAGATCAGCCATTGATCGGCAGAGATGACTTGATGGGCTGAATGGCTGAGGAAAGCGCCTACGACTTAGGATTTTGAAGAAATGCAGCCTATCTGTTTCTCTCCCCTACCCACTGTCCACTTGCAATGCAGAGTGATGCCTACAGTATGAGTTCAATTTCTGAACTGCCTGGGGCTCTCATTAAGACCCTGCCTCCTCAGTCTCACTTGGTCACCCTCAGGTTAAACTCATGTCCCAGTTGTCTCTCTCTCTAACGACAGGAGGGTGGAGAATTTTCTTGATGAGGGACAGTATGTATTGCCCCCTCCCTAATTGCCCAGGGGGCAGTTCAGAGTCAACCACATTGCTGTGGGTCTGGAGTCACGCGTAGGCCAGACCAAGTAAGGATGGCAGTTTCCTTCCCTAAAGGGCATTTTCCTCGTTTCGTTCACTTGTGGGATATGGGGGCATAGCTGGCTGGCCAGTGTTTATTACCAACGTTAGCTAACCTTGAACTGAGGCCATTTGTGGGTCTGGCATCATGTGTAGGTCAGAGGACAGCAAAAGGACATTAGTGAACCTGATGGGTTTTTCTAAACAGTCAATGGATTCTTAATTCAAGACTTCTTCCCTATCTCTGTATCTCCTCCAGCCCCCTACACGCCCTCGATATCTCTGTATCTCCTCCAGCCCCCTACACCCCTCCCTATCTCTGTCACCTCCTCCAGCCCCCTACACCCCTCCCTATCTCTACCACCCCCTCCAGACCCCTACACCCCCTCCCTATCTCTGTCACCCTCTCCATCCCCTACACCCCCTCCCTATCTCTGTCACCCCCTCCAGACCCCTACACCCCCTCCCTATCTCTGTCACCTCCTCCAGCCCCCTACACCCCCTCCCTATCTCTGTCACCCCCTCCAGCCCCCTACACCCCCTCCCTATCTCTGTCACCTCCTCCAGCCCCTACACCCCCTTCCTATCTCTGCCACCCCCTCCAGACCCCTACATTCTCTTCCTATCCCTGTCACTTCCTCCAGCACCCCCTACACCCCCTCCCTATGTCCATCACCTCCTACACCCCTCTGAGGTCTCTGTGCTTCTCTAATGTTAAGTGTTGAACGTCCTCCGATTCCCAGCGGCCTGCCAACTGGGGCTGTGGGTTCATTTGCCTCGCCTGGTGCGAGCCCTGGGGAGCAACGCACAAGGCACAGCCAGGCAGTGGGTAAAGGTGAAAGTTGGTTTGAAATCTCACTGCAAACCGACTGGGCTATAATTCAGCTCTGAGTGGCTAAGCCTGTGGTGCTTTGGAAAGTTAACCAGCCTGGAGTAGCGCCAAAGAATCTGTTTTTTTGTGAGGTTAATTAAAGAGTCAAGTTGAATGAAATGTTTGCAAAGGAACGGAAGTTAATGTCATGAGTTTGGTTGGGATGATATTCACCATGTCATCACTAACTTTCTGCAGGAAGTTTGGGGTTGGATGAGGTCTTTTCTTAAAAAAAATTCCATCATCATTGACGGTCCCAGGAGAAGGGGAGTGCTGTGTTCTGCCAGCTGCCAATGCCCCTTCAGTGGGCATGGGGCAATTATCCCGGTGTCATTGTGGCTCTCTCACTGTGCCAGCCGCCCTCCACACAATTCATCCTTAATGAATTTGTAGAATCTCTTAGGATGCTCCCTCACCTTCCTTACTAAAGCGATCTCATGTCACCTTTTTGCCCTCCTGACTTCCCAGAGAGAGAGAGAGACTTAAAAAGAAGAATGTGAGTTTGCTCGCTGAGCTGGAAGGTTCGTTTTCAGACGTTTCGTCACCATTCTAGGTAACATCATCAGTGAGCCTCTGACGAAGCGCTGGTGCTATGTCCCGCTTTCTATTTATCTGGTTAGGTTCTTCTCAAAACTCGCTACTTAAAAGAAAGACCTGAAGGGAATTTTTTTTTACAGAGAGAGAGGTTCGCATGTGGAATGCACTTCCTGAGGAAGTGGTGGATGTGGGAGCAGTTACAACATTTAAAAGACATTTGGAAAAGTACATAAATGGGAAAGGTTTGGAGGGATATGGGCCCCAGGCAGGCGGGACTAGTTTAGTTGGGGATTAGGGTCGGCACTGACTGGTTGGGCCGAAAGGTCTGTTTCCGTGCTGTGTGACTCTACTCTACTGCTTTTAACCCCTTTTAGGGATGCACTCAATCCCTGCTGTCTATACTTACTTTAGATCAATGTGAGGTGCTGCATTTTGGAAAGGCACATCAGGGCAAGACTTTATACACTTAATGGTAAGGTCCTGGGGAGTGTTGCTGAGCAAACAGACCTTGGGGGGGGCAGGTACAGAGCTCCCTGAAAGTGGAGTTGCAGGTGGACAGGGCGGTGAGGAAGGTGTTTGGTACGCTTACCTTTACTGGTCAGTGCGTTGAGTAAAGGGAGTTGGGAGGGCCATGTTGCAGCTGTACAGGACATTGGTTAGGGCCAGTTTGGAAATACTGCGTTCAATCCTGGTCTCCCTGCTCCAGGAAGGATGTTGTGAAAGGGTCAGAAAAGATTTACAGGGATGTCAGAGGGTTTGAGCTACAGGGAGAGGCTGAATAGATTCTGGCCGAATTAATTTAGGGTATCTGGTCAGCATGGATGAGTCGGACCGAAGGGTCTGCTTCCATGTTGTACAACTCTGTGACTCTAAACGTTGTCACCGCACCTTCATCCAGCACTTCCTCTGCCAGTTCATTCCACACACGAGCTACACTCTGCGTAAAACATTTCCCCTCAGGTCCTTTTTAGATCTTTCTCCTCTTGCACCCCACCCCGAACACCCCCTGTTGTTAAAAAGACACCATGCCCCTCATGATTTTATAAAGCTCTTTCAAGTCATCCTTCAACTTCGTGTGCTCCAGTTATAAAAGTCCTGGTGTCTCCAAATATCTCCATTCCTGGCAACATCCTGGTAAATGCTCTCTGAACCCTTTCCAGTTTAATAATATCCTTCCCATTACCAGAACTGGACACAGTGCTCCAGAAGAGGCCTCACCAACGTCCCTGTACAACCTCAACGTGACGTTCCCAACTCCTCTACTCAAGTTCTTGAAAGACAGGTTAAGTGGGTTCAAGAGAGAATGAGACCTATTTACAAGTCAGTGAAAATAGAATGTACAGAACACGTTGTTGCTAGGAAACTCTGAATTCAACAGGCACACACAATCAGCAAATATCTCCGTGATTTTCTGATGTAATTAAACATATCAAGTCATGCAATCCATTGAGGAGATGTGGGCGTTGCTGGCTGGGCCCGGTATTTATTTGTCCCCTACAGTTGGCCACATGGAGAAGATTGGGGGTGAGCTGCTAAATAGGGAGAGAGGGGGAGGCGGGTAGAAGATTGATAAAGGAGAAGATAGGAGGAGAGGAGACAGACAGGTCAAGGGGGCGGGGATGGAGCCAGCAAAGGTGAATGTAGGTGGGGAGGTAGGGAGGGGATATGTCAGTCCGGGGAGGACAGACAGGTCAAGGGGGTAGGATGAGGTTAGTAGGTGGGAAACAGGGGTCCGAGCTTGAGGTGGGAGGAGGGGATAGGTGAGAGGAAGAACAGGTTAGGGAGGGGGGGATGAGCTTGGCTGGTTTTGGGATGCGGTGGGGGAAGGGGAGATTTTGAAACTTGTGAAGTCCACATTGATACCATTGGGCTGCAGGGTTCCCAGGCGGAATATGAGTTGCTGTTCCTGCAACCTTCGGGTGGCATGGTTGTGGCACTGCAAGAGGCCCAGGATGGACCTGCCTTCCAAGAAGTGGGATTGGGGAGCTGAAATGGATCGCGACTAGAGAGGTGCAGTTGTTTGTCGCGAACTGAGCTAGGTGTTCCGCAAAGGGACCTATCTGCTCCTCTATCCATTTTCCATCCACCTCTCCCTCTCTCCCTATTTATTTCAGAATCCCCTTCCCCTCCCCCATTTCTGAAGAAGGGTCCAGACCCGAAACCGCATGTAAATATATTTTCCTTCACTACATTCCCTCCTGTTGAGTCTCAAAGCGCCTTAAGCCAAATGACCCTCGTTTGTGGGTGAAGCATTTTGCCGAGGGGTGGCATCAGAGCCTTGCTCAAAAGCTGAACAGTTGACACGTTCCTGCAGAGCGAGGCTTGAGATTGTCAGGTCTGATTCATGCGCTTCCAGACTACCACAGGCTGAATCTCCAGCAAATAGACAAAGCTTAACAAATAAACAAACAAGTGTCGGACAGCTATCAAGAAATTCTTGATCAAAAATGGATAACATTGAAAACAGACACAATATCAACATCTCCAGATATATTTAGGCAGGGCGACTGAGAGAGCTGGATCACAGAGATCGATTTTAAGGAGCATCATAATCAAGGAATTCAAGGGAATTCCTGAGCTCAGGACCGTAGTCCAAAGGTAGCTGAAGGCATGGCCGCCTAATGAAGGAGGGATGGGAATCTGGCGGGGCTTGGTGTGCTTGAGAGGCTGGGATTGGAGGATTGGGGGAGGTGACAAAGATAGGGAGGGGCTATTGGGGGCAAGAGAAGGCGACAGAGATAGGGAGGTGGTGTAGGGGGCTGGAGAAGGCGACAGAGATAGGGAGGTGGTGTAGGAAGCTGGAGGGGGTGACAGAGATAGGGAGGGGATGTAGGGGGCTGGAGAAGGTGACAGAGATAAGGAGGGGGTGTAGGATGCTGGAGGGGGTGACAGAGATAGGGAGAGGATGTAGGGGGCTGAAGCAGCTGACAGAGATAGAGAGGGGGTGTAGGGGGCTGGAGGAGGTGACAGTGATAGGGAGGGGCTGGAGGGGGTGACAGAGATAGGGAGGGGGTGTAGGGAGTTGGAAGGGGTGACAGAGATAGGGAGGAGGTGTAGGGGGCTGGAGCAGGTGACAGAGATAGAGAGGGGGTGTAAGGGGCTGGAGGGGGTGACGGAGATAGGGAGGGGTTGTAGGGGGCTGGAGGGGGTGACAGAGATAGGGAGGGGTTGTGGGGGGCTGGAGGGGGTGACAGAGAGTGGGAGGGTTGCAGCTGCAGGGGCTATACAGATATTAAACACGGTCTGAGAATAGACACCCTCATGCATAATTATCGGGCTGCAAATTACCCTGAGAATTACACAGTCAGAGTTAGGAGAGTGAGAGAGGGAGCGAGTTACATTCCAGAGCTGGAGTTTGGCTCAGTGCCCTGCCATGGGGCTTGATGTGGTTCCAGGCCCCGGCATTCTGCGGCTTTTCTGAGCTGTCTGCTCGAAGTAGACCCAAGACTTTTATGAAAGACAAACAGTGTGAACCACAGGTGGGATTGGCCGCCTATCCTCACCGCGGCCAATCAGCAACTAACAAGCTGACGGTGTTTTCTGTTCTTGTTTTGTTTTGCAGATGTCGGGACTGTACGGTGTTTTGGAAGAATCAATTTGTGAAGGTTATCTCTTCCTCTGCTGCCAAACTAGCCATCTTCTAACCCCACATCTATCCCTCTGCTTGTCCTCGCCCTGAGTGACTCTCACAACGCACCAACCCAGCAACACAGGTAGGTCTTCCACCCAATGAAGCAGCACCTTAACACAGCTGTTTTGCCCACCCCCCTTCCCCTCTGGGAGACGGTCCAATAGCGTGTGTGGGATCTTTTCTCTCCGCACGAGAGGGCAGGCACCATCTCTGACAGCGCCCGCTCCCTCGGTGCTGACCCTCCGATAGCGCCCACTCTTTCAACGCTGACCCTCCAACTGTGCCTACTTCCCCAGTGCTGACCGTCTGACAGTGCGGCGCTCCCTCAGCGCTGACCCTCCAACAGTGCCTGCTCCCTCAGCGCTGACCTTCTGACAGCACCCGGTCCCGCGGCGCTGACCCTCCGACAGTGCCTGCTCCCTCAGCACTGACCCTCTGGGGTAGTGCTGCCTCAGGCTGAAGAGGTCCATTTGACCAGCATAATCACTGGTGAGAGCTGGGGGATGCCGGAAGATGGGGTCTATCGGTATAATGTGGTCAGTAATAGGTCCAATTGGCAACTGAGAAGAGTTGGCTTCATATGGTTTGTCGGGAGATTATGGGGGAACTGGCTCTCACAGGGAGTCGGGGTGAGAGAATAGGGGACTGGCTCCCTCAGAGAGTTGGGTGAGAATAGGGGACTCACTCCCATAGGGAGTCGGGGGGAGAGAATGGGGGACTGGTTCCCTCAGAGAGTGGGGGGAGAATAGGGGACTCACTCCCATAGGAAGTCGGGGGGAGAGAATGGGGGACTGGTTCCCTCAGAGAGTGGGGGGAGAATAGGGGACTGGTTCACTCAGGGAGTGGGGGAGAATGGGGGACTCATTCCCACTGGGAGTCAGGGAGAGAGAATGGGGGACTGGATCCCACAGGGAGTCAGGGGGAGAGAATGGGGGACTGGTTCCCTCAGAGAGTTGGGTGAGAATGGGGGACTCACTCCCATAGGGAGTCGGGGGAGAATCGGGGGCTTGCTCCAATTCCTGAATGTTGCAAGGCCAACTCGAATCTTGCCGCAAAATCGTGGAGGGAGTTGAGAATCCTTCAGGAATGGGTTTAATTTTGCATTACTAACAAATCAACCTCCTGGAGAGCTGTTATGACAGAGCTCTGGAGGAGGTGGGACTAGTCTCCTGGCTCAGAGAGAAGGACATTACTACTGCTCCACTTATGTGCTGTGCTGTTAATTCAAAACAGCATCCGGTACAGCACATTTTCATGAATCAACAACAGCTCAGTGCTGAGTGAAGTCATTCTTGGCTCTGAGGCCAAAGATCATATGACAGTAATTTCTTGGAAATCAGCTGAGCATCTGTAGCCTGGTACTTCGATCGGTTCAGGTCACAGAGCAAATTATTTGGAGTACTGTGTGCAGCTCTCTCCACCTTACTATGGGAAGGACTTTATTAAACTGGAAAGACTGCAGAAAAAGTTTCAGAATCATGCGTGGAAACGAGCCATTCGGCCGAACAAGTCCATGCTGCACTTCTGAAGAGCATCCCACTCAATTGCCCCCTTCCCCTGCATTTCCCCCGGTCTATCCCCACCCTAACCCACATATCCCTGGGCACTATAGGACAATTTAGCACGGCCAGTCCACCCTAACCCACACATCCCTGGACACTACAGGACAATTTAGCACGGCCAATCCACCCTAACCCGCACATCCCTGGGCACTATAGGACAATTTAGCACGGCCAGTCCACCCTAACCCACACATCCCTGGGCACTACGGGGCAATTTAGCACAGCCAGTCCACCTTAACCCACACATCCCTGGGCACTACGGGACAATTTAGCACGGCCAGTCCCACCCTAACCCGCACATCCCTGGGCACTACGGGACAACTTAGCACGGCCATTCCACCCTAACCCGCACATCCCTGGGCACTACGGGACAATTTAGCATGGCCAATCCACCCTAACCCGCACATCCCTGGGCACTACGGGACAATTTAGCACAGCCAATCCACCCTAACCCGCACATCCCTGGGCACTACGGGACAATTTAGCACGGCCAATCCACCCTAACCCGCACATCCCTGAACACTACAGCACATCCCATCCGCCCTAACCGGCACACCTTTGGACTGTGAGAGGAAACCCATGCAGACACGGGGAGAATGTGCAAACTCCACACAGACGGTCACCCGAGGGTGGGATTGAACCCAGGTCCCTGGTGCTGTGAGGTGGCAGTGCTAACCACTGAGCCAGCGTGCCACCCCCAATTTACAAGAATGTTACCGGGACTGGAGTGTTCGAGCTATAGGGATAAACTGGGCCTGTTTTCCCCGGAGCGTCAGAGGCTAGACAGTGACCTTATAGAGGTTTACAAAACCATGAGGGGCATGGGTAGGGTGAATAGACAAGGTCTTTTCCCCCCCAGGGTAGGGGTAGTCCCAAAGTGGACGGGTATGAGTTTAAGGTGAGAGGGGAAAGATTTAACAGAGACTGAGGGACAACTTTTTCACACAGAGGGTGGTGCGTATATGGAACGAGCTGCCAGAGGAAGTGGGAGGGGGCTAGTACAGTCACAGCATTTAAAGGGCGTCTGGGTGGGAACATGGTTAGGAAGGGTTTAGAGGGATGGTGGGGGAGCAAATGATGGTGAAATGAAGCCGTTTCAGTTTGTGAAACCAGTTTGACATGGACGAGTTGGGCCGAAGTGTCTGATTCCATGCTGCATTACGCCATTCACAGCAAGCTCCCATGGTCCACATATTCTGGTCAACGAGGAGAAAGCTCATGCTTTAAGTGATGGTGTTCGAAGGGTCATTACTAGGCCAGGGCCTTGGGCACAGCCCCAATCGCCAACCCCCAACCCCCAACATACCCACTTCTGAATTCACTGCCTGGGATCGCTCCATGCACTTGAGATCCCGTTCCCTCAGCGCTTACCACCCGACAGTGCTTACTTCCTCGGCGCTGACCCTCTGACAGTGCCCACTCCTTCGGCGCTGACCCTTTGACAGAGCCCGCTCCCTCAGCACTGACACGCTGACAGTGCCCACTCCCTCAGCGCTGACCCTCCGACAGTGCCCACTCTCTCAGCACTGATTCTCCGACAGTGCCTGCTCCCTCAGCGCTGACCCTCCAATAGTGCCAACTCCCTCAGCACTGACCCTCTGACAGTGCCCGCTCCCTCAGCGCTGACCCTCCGACAGTGCCCGCTCCCTCAGCACTGATTCTCCAACAGTGCCCACTCCCTCAGCGCTGACTCTCTGACAGTGTCCACTCCCTCGGTGCTGACCTTCCAACATTGCCCATTCCCTCGGTGCTGACCTTCTGACAGTGTCCGCTCCCTCAGCGCTGACCGTGCCCACTCACTTGGCGCTGGCCCTCAAACAGTGCCCACTCCCTCAGCGCTGACCCTATGAAAGTAACTGCTCCTTCAGCGCTGACCTTTCGACAGTGCCCTTTCCCTTGGTGCTGACCCTCTGATCGTGCCTGCTCCCTCAGCACTGACCCCTGACAGTGCCCACTCCCTCAGTGCTGACCCTCCTACAGTGCCTGCTCCCTCGGCACTGACCCTCCTACAGTGCCTGCCCCCTTGGCACTGACCCTCCAACAATGCCAGCTTCCTCAGCGCCGACCCCCTGACCATGCCCACTCCCTCAGCGGTGACCCCCGACAGTGCCCGCTCCTTCAGCACTGACCCTCTGACAGTGCCCGCTCCCTCAGCGCTGACCCTCTGACAGTGCCCACTCCCTTAGTGCTGACCCTCTGATCACCAAATGAGTGAGTGAGTGGAGGTCATTCAAATGAAGAGGGCAGTCAGTGAGCGAGTGTGTGGGATAAGGGGCAATTGATGTCGAATATGTGGGATTAAGCTGTGCATAGTCCTCACTGCCAATCCTCCTGTTTGCAGACTGTGGTACTAAGAGTATAGCTAAACCAGTTTGTCTCCTGGTCTCAGAAAGCACAGCTTTACTGGTATCAATGCGGACTTCACCAGCTTCAAAACCTCCCTTCCCCCCACTGCATCCCATAACCAGCCCAGCTCGTCCCCTCCCCCCACTGCATCCCAAAACCAGCCCAGCTCATCCCCGCCTCCCTAACCTGTCCTTCCTCCCACCTATCCCCTCCTCCCACCTCAAGCCCCACCCCCATTTCCTACCTCCTAACCTCATCCCGCCCCCTTGACTTGTCCGTCCTCCCCGGACTGACCTATCCCCTCCCCAGCTACACTCACCTCTGCAGGCTCTATCCCCGCCTCCTTGACCTGTCTGTCTCCTCTCCTTCTATCTTCTCCTCTATCCATCTTCTACCCACCTCCCCCTCTCTCCCTATTTATTGCAGAATCCTCCTTCCCCTCCCCCATTTCTGAAGAAGGGTCTCGGCCCAAATTGTCAGCCTTCCTGCTCCTCTGATGCTGCTTGGCCTGCTGTGTTCATCCAGCTCTACACCCTGTTATCTCTGGTGCTTGTAGTGCTGGTTTATCACTGTAGTCTGATTCATGAATACCATCCCTTACCTTGCTCCCTGTCTCTTCCCACCTCCCCATTGATCAGTTCTTGCACTCAGCTTCTTAACCGAAAGCAGGGTTTGGGAAAAAAGATTTTATAATTTTGCTCTCCTACTCAGCACTTCATATTTAAATAATTGCTCCTTTAATAGAACAGTTCTGTGCATTGGGAAAGTCATGTTGGGGCTGTACAGGACATTGGTTGGGCGACTTTTAGAATACTGTGTGCAATTCTGGTCTCCCTGCTACAGGAAGGACGTTGTGAAACTTGAAAGGGTTCAGAAAAGATTTACAAGGATGTTTGAGCCACAGGGAGAGTCTGAATAGGCCGGGGCTGTTTTCCCCGGAGCGTCGGAGGCTCATTGGGCGACCTTATAGAGGCTTATAAAACCATGAGGGGCATGGGTAGGGGGGATAGACAAGGTCTTTTCCCCCAGGGGTAGGGGGTGTCCAAAACTAGAGGGGCATAGGTTTAAGGTGAGAGGGGAAAGGGACCTGAGGGGTAACTTTTTCACACAGAGGGTCGTGCGTGTATGGAAGGAGCTGCCAGAGGAAGTGGTGGGGGCTGGTACAGTTACAGCATTTAAAAGATGGGGACATGGATAGGAAGGGTTTAGAGGGATATGGGCCCAATGCTGGTAAATGGGAATAGGTTTATTTAGAATATCTGGGTCAGCAGGGATAAATTGGACCAAAGTGCCTGTTTCCATGCTGTACAGCTCCATTACTCTTAAGTTATTGCCCTGGCTTTGGACAGCTTCTGAACACATGTTCACAATTGTGGCCAATCTCACCTTTATGAAAATTGCTCCCCATTGTCTCAGTGAGAGACTTGAAATCTCCGACACTATCCATAAATGATATAAAAGTAAGACAAACCTGCCTCCTAACGGGCTCAATTTTTTAGCCATCTCATTCTCTTGCAGAGTCAATACGATGCCATTCTACAGAAACGCCACACCCTTTCTTGATGCCTTGACCAGAAAGTCAAACCAGATTTGTTTGTTATTTACATAAATGATTTGGATGAGAATCTAGGCAGTATGGTTAGCGCATTTGTAGATGACACCAAGATTCGTGGTATAGTGGACAGTGAAGAAGGTTTGTCTAAGATTACAAAGGGATCTTGATAAGGTTCTGCATGGTAGACTCATTCAGAAAGTAAGGAGGCATGGAATTCAGAGAAATTTGGCTGTCTGGATACAAAACTGGCTGTCCAATAGAAAACAGAGTGTGGTAGTAGATGAAAGGTATTCAGCCTCGAGCTTGGTGACCAGTGGTGTTCCGCAGGGATCTGTTCTGGGACCTCTGCTCCTTGTGACCTTTATAAATGACTCGGATGAGGAGGTGGAAGGCTGGGTTAGTAAGTTTGCTGATGACACGAAGGTTGGTGGAGTTGTGGACAGTGTGGAGGGCTGTTGTGGGTTGCAATGGGACATTGACAGGATGCAGATCTGGGCAAAGAAGTGGCAGATGGAATTCAACCCAGAAAAAGTGTGAAGTGATTCATTTTGGAAGGTCAAAATTGAATGCAGAATATGGGATTAATGGCAGGATTCTCGGCAGTGTGGAGGATCAGAGAGATCTTGGGGTCCACGTCCATAGATCCCTCAAAGTTGCTACCCATGTTGATAGGGTTGTAAAGAAGGTGTATGGTGTGTTGGCTTTCATTGGCAGGGGAATTGAGTTTAAGAGCCGTGAGGTTATGCTGCAGGTCTGTAAAACCCTGCTTCGACCACACTTGGGATATTGTGTTCATTTCTGGTCACCTCATTATAGGAAAGATGTGGAAGTGTTAGAGAGGGTGCAGAGGAGACTTACCAGGATGCTGCCTGGACTGGAGGGCAGGTCTTATGAGGAAAGGTTGACGGAGCTAGGGCTTTTTTCATTGGAGCAAAGAAGGATGAGAAGTGACTTGATAGAGGTATACAAGATGATGAGAGGCACAGATAGAGTGGGGAGTCAGAGACTTTCTCACAGGGTGGAAATGACTGTTTACAAGGGGTCATAATGTTAAGGTGGTTGGAGGGCGGTATAGGGGAGATGTTCTTCACACAGAGAGTGGTGGGCGTGTGGAATGTGTTGCTGGCAGTGGTAGTGGGGTCAGATACGTTAGAGGCTTTTAAGCGACTCTTGGATGGGCACATGGAGGATAGTGAAATGTAGGGTACACGCAGGGTAGATTAGACTAGGTTAATAGTTCAGCACAACATCATGGGCCGAAGGGCCTGTACTGTGCTGTAGTGTTCCATGTTCTATGTTGATCATTGGGTCAATGGGCTGAGGAGGGGCAGATGGGGTTTAATTTGGGTAAATGCGAGGAGCTGCGTTTTGGTAAAACTAACAAGGGCAGGATTTATACAGTTAATGGTAGGTGAGTGCAGTAGAACAGCAGGACCTAGGGGCTCAGGGACATAATTGTTTGAAGTTTGTGTCACGGGTAGGTGGGGGGTTAAGGAGGTGTTTGGCACACTTGCCTTCATCGTTCAGACCCTTTGAGTGTAGGAGTTGGGGACGTCATGTTGAGGTTGTGCAGGACGTTGGTGAGACCTCTTCTGGAGCACGGTGTCCCGTTCTGGTCTCCCTGTTACAGGAAGGATGTTATCCAGCTGAAGAGGGTTCAGGAAAGATTTACCAGGACGTTGCTGAGTACGGAGGGTTGAGTTATGGGGCGAGGCTCAGTAGGCCAGGACTTTTTCCACTGGAGTGCAGAGGTTGAGGGGGGACCTTATAGAAGTTTATAAAATCATGAGTGTAGAGATGAGACGAATGGTAGGTGTCATTTCCCTGCGCGGGGTGGGGGGGGGGGGGGGTGCAGATTTCAAGACTTGGAGGGTGTATTTTTAAGCTGAGAGATTTAAAAGAGACATGAGGGCCAATCTTATTTACACACAGAGGGTGCTTCGTGTGTGGAATGAACTTCCAGACAATGTGGGCGCAGTTACAAAGTTTAAAAGAAATTTGGGTAAGTATTTGAATAGGAAATGTTTGGAGTTTTATGGGCCAGGAGCAGGCAGGCGTGGGACTAGTTTAGTTTGGGATTCTGTTTGGCATGGACTGGCTGGGCCGAAGGGTCTGTCTCTGAGCTGTATAACTCTGTGACACTGTAAAGCAGGGAGTGCGGCCGACTGAGGGTCTGCAGAGCTCAGACCCGACTCTGCGACTCCCTCCCCCACCTCTTCCCTCTACAGTCACATCCGAGCCGACGTGACCTGTCCAAAGCCTTCCCGACCCACGGGCCTACAACCATCGCCCATGAAGTGGGACGGAATGGGTATCATTGGTCTGGAGTGGCTAAGGACTTTCCCTCGGGAACATGGCCACAGAGGCAGCCACCCCCCACCCATCCCCTCCCTCGCCTCTCAGGATTGCCGTGGGCCAGAGTGCTCGTTGGGATGTGGGAGACTGCAAAAACAGGGCTGTCGCTCCCCTCCGCTGGTAGTCCTGGTATGACAACAAGGTTTTAGATTCCCAAAGTGGGCACATCCTGCAGGACCCTTTCTGAAGAAGGGAGCAGGCCCCGAAACATCAGCTTCCCTGCTCCCCAGATGTTGCTGGACATCCTGCAAGAAGGAGTGCAATGTGTGACGGGGAAGTGAGCGGACCAGTTGAGGGAGTCCCAAAATGGTGAGGAGGAGGTCATTCATTGCCCAGTCTGCGTTTGTGCCCGCTCTCGCTCGCTGAGTGCCACTGGCCTCCTGCTTCATCCGTTAGGTCATGCACCCTCGACCTCTTCAGAGGACAGTCTGTTACAGTTTACCCTAACCCAACACTCTCTGAGACCAAGGGAGCGGGCGCTGTCGGAGCATCAGTGCTGAGGGAGCGGGCGCTGTCGGAGGGTCAGTGCTGAGGGAGCGGGCGCTGTCGGAGGGTCAGTGCTGAGGGAGCGGGCGCTGTCGGAGGGTCAGTGCTGAGGGAGCGGGCGCTGTCGGAGGGTCAGTGCTGAGGGAGCGGGCTCTGTCGGAGAGTCAGTGCTGAGGGAGCGGGCGCTGTCGGAGCGTCAGTGCTGAGGGAGCGGGCGCTGTCGGAGCGTCAGTGCTGAGGGAGCGGGCGCTGTCGGAGGGTCAGTGCTGAGGGAGCGGGCGCTGTCGGAGGGTCAGTGCTGAGGGAGCGGGCGCTGTCGGAGGGTCAGTGCTGAGGGAGCAGGCGCTGTCGGAGCGTCAGTGCTGAGGGAGCGGGCGCTGTCGGAGCGTCAGTGCTGAGGGAGCAGGTGCTGTCGGAGCGTCAGTGCTGAGGGAGCGGGCGCTGTCGGAGCGTCAGTGCTGAGGGAGCGGGTGCTGTCGGAGAGTCAGGACTGAGGGAGCGGGCGCTGTCGGAGGGTCAGTGCTGAGGGAGCGGGTGCTGTCGGAGGGTCAGTGCTGAGGGAGCGGGCGCTGTCGGAGGGTCAGTGCCGGGGGAGCGGGCACTGTCGGAGGGTCAGTGCCGGGGGAGCGGGCACTGTCGGAGGGTCAGTGCTGAGGGAGTGGGCGCTGTCAGAGGATCAGTGCTGAGAGAGCGGGCGCTGTCGGAGGGTCAGTGCTGAGGGAGCGGGCGCTGTCGGAGGGTCAGTGCTGAGGGAGCGGGCACTGTCGGAGGGTCAGTGCTGAGGGAGCGGGCGCTGTCGGAGGGTCAGTGCTGAGGGAGCGGGCGCTGTCGGAGGGTCAGTGCTGAGGGAGTGGGCGCTGTCGGAGAGTCAGGACTGAGGGAGCGGGTGCTGTCGGACCGTCAGTGCTGAGGGAGCGGGTGCTGTCGGAGGGTCAGTGCTGAGGGAGCGGGCGCTGTCGGAGGGTCAGTGCTGAGGGAGCGGGCGCTGTCGGAGGGTCAGTGCCGGGGGAGCGGGCACTGTCGGAGGGTCAGTGCCGGGGGAGCGGGCACTGTCGGAGGGTCAGTGCTGAGGGAGTGGGCGCTGTCGGAGGGTCAGTGCTGAGGGAGTGGGCGCTGTCAGAGGATCAGTGCTGAGGGAGTGGGCGCTGTCGGAGGGTCAGTGCTGAGGGAGTGGGCGCTGTCGGAGGGTCAGTGCTGAGGGAGCGGGCGCTGTCGGAGGGTCAGTGCTGAGGGAGTGGGCGCTGTCGAAGGGTCAGCGCTGAGGGAGTGGACGCTGTCGGAGGGTCAGTGCTGAGGGAGTGGGCGCTGTCGGAGGGTCAGTGCTGAGGGAGTGGGCGCTGTCGAAGGGTCAGCGCTGAGGGAGCGGGCGCTGTCAGAGGGTCAGTGCCGGGGGAGCGGGCACTGTCGGAGGGTCAGTGCTGAGGGAGTGGGCACTGTCGGAGGGTCAGTGCTGAGGGAGCGGGCGCTGTCGGAGGGTCAGTGCTGAGGGAGTGGGCGCTGTCGAAGGGTCAGCGCTGAGGGAGCGGGCGCTGTCAGAGGGTCAGTGCCGGGGGAGCGGGCACTGTCGGAGGGTCAGTGCTGAGGGAGTGGGCGCTGTCAGAGGATCAGTGCTGAGGGAGTGGGCACTGTCGGAGGGTCAGTGCTGAGGGAGCGGGCGCTGTCGGAGGGTCAGTGCTGAGGGAGTGGGCGCTGTCGAAGGATCATGGCGCTGAGGGAGTGGACGCTGTCGGAGGGTCAGTGCTGAGGGAGTGGGCGCTGTCGGAGGGTCAGTGCTGAGGGAGTGGACGCTGTCAGAGGGTCAGTGCTGAGGGAGCAGGTGCTGTCGGAGGGTCAGTGCTGAGGGAGCGGGCACTGTCGGAGGGTCAGTGCTGAGGGAGCAGGTGCTGTCGGAGGGTCAGTGCTGAGGGAGCGGGCACTGTTGGAGGGTCAGTGCTGAGGGAGCAGGTGCTGTCGGACGGTCAGTGCTGAGGGAGCGGGCACTGTCGGAGGGTCAGTGCTGAGGGAGCAGGTGCTGTCGGAGGGTCAGTGCTGAGGGAGCGGGCACTGTCGGAGGGTCAGTGCTGAGGGAGCAGGTGCTGTCGGAGGGTCAGTGCTGAGGGAGCGGGCACTGTCGGAGGGTCAGTGCTGAGGGAGCAGGTGCTGTCGGAGGGTCAGTGCTAAGGGAGTGGGCACTGTCGGAGGGTCAGTGCTGAGGGAGCAGGTGCTGTCAGAGGGTCATTGCTGAGGGAGCGGGCGCTGTTGGAGCGTCATTGCTGAGGGAGTGGGCGCTGTCAGGGGGTCAGTGCCGGGAGAGCGGGCACTGTTGGATGGCCAGTTAAATTATAACCACTGGGCCCAAATATAGGATATAATGTTGGGGGTAAGGGATCAACCATTTAAACATAGATGCAGAGGAGCTGAGGCATCAGCCTAGTGTATTATTGTCGAACTATTGATCTAGAGATCAAATCCCACCACCAGCAGACGGTGGAATTTAAATTCAATGAAGAATTTGGAATTATGAGTCGAATGATGATCATGAATCCCTTGTCAGATTAACGCATCTGGTTCACCAATGTCCTTTAGGGAAGGAACCTGCCATCCTTCCATGGCCTGGGCCTACACGTGACTCCAGACTCCACAGCAATGTGGTTAAGTCTTAACCGCGATTGAATAAATAAAGTGGGCAGTCTGAACTTGGGCGAATGATTGGAACTCTGTTCTGTGGAGGTTTGGCAGCTCTGTTGCCGAGGATATTCAAGACAGAGATATCTCGATCATGAAGATATGCAGGGAGTTGCCGATAAGTTGGCTTTCAGATCGAAGGTCGCCTTGGATCCAACTGAAAGGCAGAGCGGGCTTGATGGGCCAAATTGCCTCCTCAGAGCGCACTGTTGAGTGCAGGAGCAAAGAAACATGGGCCCCCTTGCCTGGGGAGGGTACAGAGGGACCAGTAAGAATGTGCACCCAGTCCTGAGCAAGGCAGGACTATGTATTAAGGAGAGATTGAGGCGATTGTGTACAAAGCTGGGACCTGATCATGCAGAAGCTTCAGTCCCAAGCCCTGCTCCTGAGAAACAAAAGAAAATGTCCCTCTGTTTTTACATAATTACGGCAGTGGGAGCTTTCAGAGATAATAGAACTGCAGATGTTGGAGAATCCGAGATAACACGGCGTGGAGCTGGATGAACACAGCCAGGCCAAGCAGCACCAGAGGAGCAGGAAAGCTGATGCTTTGGGCCTAGACCCAGACTGGGCGACAGCTCTCATTGAGTCAAACAGCATGGAAACAGACCCTTCGGTCCAACCGCTCCATGCTGACCACAATCCCAAAATGAATTAGTCCCACCTGCCTGCTCCTGGCCTGTATTCCCGCAAACAATTCCTATCCATGTACTGATCCAAATGTCTTTTAAACCATGTAACCATACCTGCACTCACCAGTTCCCATGGAGGTTCACATGACACATGAACCATATCTGCGTGAAATAAAATTGTCTTTTTAAAATCTTTCTCATCTCACCTTAAAAATATGCGCCGTAGCAGCGGAATCCCCCCACCCTGGGGAAAATTCACGCGTTGTTTACTCGACCTATACCCCTCATGATTTTAGAAGGTCATCCCACAACCCCCGTACGCTCGAGGGGAAAACAGTCCCAGCCTCTCCCTGTAACACAAACCCTCCATTCTCAGCAACATCCTGGTAAATCCTCTCTAAACCCTCTCCAGCTTAACAATATCCTTCCTAAAACAGGGAGACCAGAACAAGACAACATGCTCCAGAAGATGCCTCACCAACATCCTGTACAACCTCAACATGAAATAATGGGAACTGCAGATGCTAGAGAATCTAAGATAACAAAGTGTGAAGCTGGATGAACACAGCAGGCCAAGCAGCATCTTAGGAGCACAAAAGCTGACATTTCGGGCCCAGATCCTTCATCAGACGCTTTTGTGATGAAGGGTCCAGGCCCGAAACATCAGCTTTTATGCTCCTGAGATGCTGCTTGGCCTGCTGTATTCATCCAGCTCCACAATTTGGTATCAACCTCAACATGACGTCCCCAACTCCTACATGCAAATCTCTGAGCAGTCCCTGTGTATATTGTAGAGAAGAGCAGCCCCTGTCTGTACTACAGATAATACTAGTCCCTGTATGTATTATAGAGAAGAGCAGTCCCTGTGGATATTATAGAGAATAGCAGTCGCTGTGTATATTATAGAGAACAGCAGACTCTGCGTATATTAGAGAGAATAGCAGCCCCTGTGTGTATTATCAAGAATGGCAGTCCCTGCGTATATTATAGAGAATAGCAGCCCCTGTGTAAATTATAGAAAATAGCAGTCCCTGTGTATATTATAGGGAATAGCAGTCACTGTTTGTATTATAGAGAATAGCGGTCCCTGTGTATATTATAGAGAATAGCAGTCCCTGTGTATATTATAGAGAATAGCAGCCCCTGTGTATATTATAGAGAATGGCAGTCCCTGTGTATATTATAGAGAATGGCAGTCCCTGTGTGTATTGTAGAGAATAGCAGTCCCTGTGTGAATTATAGAGAATAGAGTCACTGTGTATATTATAGAGAAGAGCAGTCCCTGTGTATATTACAGAGAATAGCAGCAGTCTTTGTGTATATTATAGAGAATAGCAGTCCCTGCATATATTACAGAGAATGGCAGTCCCTGTGTGTATATTACAGAGATAGCAGTCCCTGTGTATATTGTAGAGAACAGCAGTCCCTGTGTATATTACAGGGGCTGCTATTCTCTATAATACACACAAGGACTGCTATTCTCTGTAATATACACACAGGGACTGCCATTCTCTGTAATATACGCAGGGACTGCTATTCTCTATAATATACACAGGGATGCTATTCTCTGTAGTATACACAGGGAAAGGTATTCTCTGTAATATACACAGGGACTGCTCTTCTCTATAAAATACACAGGGACTGCTATTCTCTATAATATGCACAGGGACTGCTATTCTCTATACTGTACACAGAGAATTGTGTACATTATAGAGAATAGCAGCCCCTGTGTGTATTAGGGGCTGCTCTTCTCTATAATACACACAGGGGCTGCTATTCTCTATAATGTACACAGAGAATAGCAGCCCCTGTGCATATTATAGAGAAGAGCAGTCCCTGTGTATATTACAGAGAATAGCAGCCCCTGTGTGAATTATAGAGAATAGCAGTCCCTGTGTGAATTATAGAGAATAGCAGTCCCTGTGTATATTATAGAGAATAGCAGTCTCTCTGTGTATTATAGAGAACAGCAGTTCCTGTGTGTATTATAGAGAATAGCAGTCCCTGTGTATATTATAGAGAATAGCAGTCCCTGTGTATATTATCGGGGCTGCTATCCTCTAAAATACACACAGGGGCTGCTATTCTCTATAAACGGCACAGGGACTGCTATTCTCCATAATACACACAGGGGCTGCTATTCTCTGTAATATACACAGGGACTGCTCTTCTCTATAATATGCACAGGGGCTGCTATTCTCTGTGTACATTATAGAGAATGGCAGCCCCTGTGCATATTATAGAGAATAGCAGCCCCTGTGTATATTATAGAGAAGAGCAGTCCCTGTGTATATTATCGGGGCTGCTATTCTCTATAATGCACACAGGGACTGCTATTCTCTATAATACACACAGTGACTGCTATTCTCTATAATATGCACAGGGGCTGCCATTCTCTATAATGTACACAGAGAATAGCAGCCCCTGTGCATATTATAGAGAAGAGCAGTCCCTGTGTATATTACAGAGAATAGCAGCCCCTGTGTGAATTATAGAGAATAGCAGTCCCTGTGTGAATTATAGAGAATAGAGTCACTGTGTATATTATAGAGAAGAGCAGTCCCTGTGTATATTACAGAGAATAGCAGCAGTCCCTGTGTATATTACAGAGAATGGCAGTCCTTGTGTATATTATAGAGAATAGCAGCCCCTGCGTATGTTATAGAGAATAGCAGCCCCTGTGTATATTGTAGAGAACAGCAGTCCCTGTGTGAATTATAGAGAATAGCAGTCTTTGTGTATATTACAGAGAATGGCAGTCCCTGTATATATTATAGAGAATAGCAGTCCCTGTATGTATTATAGAGAATAGCAGCCCCTGTGTGTATTATGGAGAATAGCAGTCCCTGTGTATATCATAGAGAATAGCAGCCCGTGTGTATTATAGAGAATAGGCGTCCCTGTGTGTATTATAGAGAATAGCAGTCCCTGTGTATATTAAAGAGAATAACAGTTCCTGTGTATATTATAGAGAATAGCAGCCCCTGTGTGTATTATAGAGAATAGCAGTCCCTGTGTATATTAAAGAGAATAACAGTCCCTGTGTATATTATAGAGAATAGCAGCCCCTGTGTATATTGTAGAGAACAGCAGTCCCTGTGTATATTATAGAGAACAGCAGTCCCTGTGTGAATTATAGAGAATAGCAGTCCCTGTGTGAATTATAGAGAATAGCAGTCACTGTGTATATTACAGAGAATGGCAGTCCCTGTGTATATTATAGAGAATAGCAGTCCCTGTGTGTATTATAGAGAATAGCAGCCCCTGTGTGTATTATGGAGAATAGCAGTCCCTGTGTATATCATAGAGAATAGCAGCCCGTGTGTATTATAGAGAATAGGCGTCCCTGTGTGTATTATAGAGAATAGCAGTCCCTGTGTATATTAAAGAGAATAACAGTCCCTGTGTATATTATAGAGAATAGCAGCCCCTGCGTATATTATAGAGAATAGCAGCCCATGTGTATATTGTAGAGAACAGCAGCCTCTGTGTGTATTATAGAGTATAGCAATCCCTGCTTATATTATAGAGAATAGCAGCCCCTGTGTATATTATAGAGAATAGCAGCCCCTGTGTATATTTTCGAGAAGAGCAGTCCCTGTGTATATTATAGAGAATAGCAGCCCGTGTGTATATTATAGAGAACAGCAGCCCCTGTGTATATTATAGTGAACGGCAGTCCCTGTGTATATTATAGAGTATAGCAGTCCCTGTGTGTATTATAGAGAATAGCAGTCTTTGTGTATATTTTCGAGAAGAGCAGTCCCTGTGTATATTATAAAGAAGATCAGTCTCTGTGTATATTACAGAGAATAGCAGTCCCTGTGTATATTATAGAGAATAGCATCCCCTGTGTACATTAGAAAGAATAGCAGTCCCTGTGTATATTACAGAGAATAGCAGTCCCTGTGTATATTATAGAGAATAGCAGCCCCTGTGTCTATTATAGAGAACAGCAGACCCTGTGTATATTATAGAGAATAGCAGTCCCTGTGTATAATTTAGAGAAGAGCAGTCCCTGTGTATATTTTAGGGGCTGCTATTCTCTATAATATACACAGGGGCTGCTATTCTCCATAATACACACAGGGGCTGCTATTCTCTGTGTGCATTATAGAGAATAGCAGCCCCTGTGCATATTATAGAGAACAGCAGTCCCTGTGTATATTGCAGAGAATAGCAGCCCCTGTGTATATTGCAGAGAATAGCAGCCCCTGTGTATATTACGGAGAATAGCAGTCCCTGTGAATATTATAGAGAATAGCAGTCCCTGCGTGTATCATAGAGAACAGCAGTCCCTGTGTGTATTACAGAGAACAGCAGTCCCTGTCTGTATTATAGGGAATAGCAGTCCCTGTGTGTGTTATATTGAATAGCAGTCCCTGTGTATATTATGGACAATAGCAGTCCCTGTGTATATTACAGAGAATAGCCGTCCCTGTGTATATTATAGGGGCTGCTATTCTCTATAATACACACAGGGACTGCTATTCTCTTTAATATACACAGGGACCGCTCTTTTCTATAATATACACAGGGACTGCTATTCTCTTTAATATACACAGGGTCTGCTATTCTCTATAATACACACAGGGGCTGCTATTCTCTATAATATACACAGGGACTGCTATTTTCTATCATCTGGACAGGGACTGCTGTTCTCGATAATATACACAGGGGCTGCTATTCTCCATAATATACTCAGGGACTGTTGTTCTCTGTAATATACACAGGGACTGCTGTTCTCTGTAATATACACAGGGACTGCACTTCTCTATAATATACACAGGGACTGCTATTCTCTGTAATATACACAGGGATTGCTCTTCTCTATAACATACTGTACACAGAGGATTGTGCACATTATAGAGAACAGCAGTCCCTGTGTTTATTACAGAAAATAGCAGTCCCTGTGTATATTACAGAGAACAACAGTCCCTGTGTATATTATGGAGAATAGCAGCCCCTGTTTATATTATAGAGAATAGCGGTCCCTGTGTGTATTACAGAGAATAGCAGCCCCTGTGTGTCGTATAGAAAATAGCAGTCCCTGTGTGTATTATAGAGAATAGCAGTCCCTGTGTATATTATAGAGAAGTGCAGTCCCTGTGTATATTACAGAGAATAGCAGTCCCTGTGTATATTACAAAAAATAACAGTCCCTGTGTATATTATAGAGAATAGCAGCCCCTGTGTATATTATAGAGAATAGCGGTCCCTGTGTGTATCACAGAGAATAGCAGCCCCTGTGTATATTATGGAGAATAGAAGTCACTGTGTATATAATAGAGAATAGCAGCCCCTGTGTATATTATGGAGAATAGCGACCCATGTATATATTATAGAGAATAGCGGCCCATGTGTATATTATAGAGAACAGCAGTCCCTTTGTGTATTACAGAGAATAGCAGTCCCTGTGTATATTATAGAGAATAGCAGCCCCAGTGTATATTGTAGAGAATAGCGGTCCCTGTGTGTATTGTAGACAATAGCGGTCCCTGTGTGTATTATGGAGAATAGCGACCCATGTATATATTATAGAGAATAGCGGCCCATGTGTATATTTTAGGTTTCAGTTTATATTGTGTGTTTTTGAGACACTATGGCGTGGGGAATCGAGTTCGACAAACTGGTGTGAAAAGGCTCTTGTCCCCCACCAGCACACACCCTGAATCTCCACACAGTGGCAGCCTTTCCCCAGCGTGCAAACAAACCCATTCTGTGGCATCAGTCATGGGGAGGTTGCAATTACGGGATTGTTAGAATCCCTGCAGCGTGCAAGCACGCCACTCAGTCCATTGAATCTACACTAACGCTCCAAACAGCAGCACACCCAGACCCTCGACTCCCTTGCTATAAGCATGATTTCCCATTGTCAACACAACTCTAACCTGCACATCCCTGGGCACTATGGAACAATTTAGCATGGCTAATCCACTCGAAAATGCACATCCCTGGGCACTATGGGACAATTTAGCACGGCCAATCCACCCTAACCTGTACATCCCTGGGCACTATGGGACAATTTAGCACGGCCAATCCACCCTAACCTGCACATCCCTGGGCACTATGGGACAATTTAGCACGGCCAATCCACCCTAACCCACACATCCCTGGGCACTACGGGACAATTTAGCACGGCCAGTCCACCCTAACCTGCACATCCCTGGGCACTACGGGACAATTTAGCACGGCCAACCCACCCTAACCTGCACATCCCTGGGCACTACGGGGCAATTTAGCATGGCCAATCCACCCTAACCCACACATCCCTGGGCACTACGGGACAATTTAGCATGGCCAATCCACCCTAACCCGCTCATCCCTGGACACTACGGCACAATTTAGCATGGCCAACCCACCCTAACCCGCACATCCCTGGGCACTACAGGACAATTTAGCACGGCCAACCCACCCTAACCCGCACATCCCTGGGCACTACGGGACAATTTAGCACGGCCAATCCACCCTAACCCGCACATCCCTGGCCACTACGGGACAATTTAGCACGGCCAATCCCACCCTAACCCGCACATCGCTGGGCACTACGGGACAATTTAGCACGGCCAACCCACCCTAACCCGCACATCCCTGGGCACTACAGGACAATTTAGCACAGCCAATCCCACCCTAACCCGCACATCGCTGGGCACTACGGGACAATTTAGCACAGCCAATCCACCCTAACCCGCACATCCCTGGGCAATACGTGACAATTTAGCACAGCCAATCCACCCTAACCCGCACATCCCTGGGCACTACGTGACAATTTAGCACAGCCAATCCACCCTAACCCGCACATCCCTGGGCACTACGTGACAATTTAGCACAGCCAATCCCACCCTAACCCGCACATCGCTGGGCACTACGGGACAATTTAGCACAGCCAATCCACCCTAACCCGCACATCCCTGGGCAATACGTGACAATTTAGCACAGCCAACCCACCCTAACCCGCACATCCCTGGGCACCACGGGACAATTTAGCACAGCCAATCCACCCTAACCCGCACATCCCTGGGCACTACGTGACAATTTAGCACGGCCAATCCCACCCTAACCCGCACATCCCTGGGCACTATGGGACAATTTAGCACGGCCAATCCACTCTAACCCGCACATCCCTGGACACTACGGGACAATTTAGCACGGCCAATCCCACCCTAACCCGCACATCCCTGGGCACTACGGCACAATTTAGCACGGCCAATCCCACCCTAACCCGCACATCCCTGGGCACTACGGCACAATTTAGCACGGCCAATCCCACCCTAACCCGCACATCGCTGGGCACTACGGGACAATTTAGCACGGCCAACACACCCTAACCCGCACATCCCTGGGCACTACGGGACAATTTAGCACGGCCAATCCCACCCTAACCCGCACATCGCTGGGCACTACGGGACAATTTAGCACGGCCAATCCCACCCTAACCCGCGCATCCCTGGGCACTACGGGACAATTTAGCACGGCCAATCCCACCCTAACCCGCACATCCCTGGGCACTACGGCACAATTTAGCATGGCCAATCCACCCTAACCCACACATCCCTGGGCACTACGGGACAATTTAGCATGGCCAATCCACCCTAACCCGCTCATCCCTGGACACTACGGCACAATTTAGCATGGCCAACCCACCCTAACCCGCACATCCCTGGGCACTACAGGACAATTTAGCACGGCCAACCCACCCTAACCCGCACATCCCTGGGCACTACAGGACAATTTAGCACGGCCAATCCACCCTAACCCGCACATCCCTGGCCACTACGGGACAATTTAGCACGGCCAATCCCACCCTAACCCGCACATCGCTGGGCACTACGGGACAATTTAGCACGGCCAACCCACCCTAACCCGCACATCCCTGGGCACTACAGGACAATTTAGCACAGCCAATCCCACCCTAACCCGCACATCGCTGGGCACTACGGGACAATTTAGCACAGCCAATCCACCCTAACCCGCACATCCCTGGGCAATACGTGACAATTTAGCACAGCCAATCCACCCTAACCCGCACATCCCTGGGCACTACGTGACAATTTAGCACAGCCAATCCACCCTAACCCGCACATCCCTGGGCACTACGTGACAATTTAGCACAGCCAATCCCACCCTAACCCGCACATCGCTGGGCACTACGGGACAATTTAGCACAGCCAATCCACCCTAACCCGCACATCCCTGGGCAATACGTGACAATTTAGCACAGCCAACCCACCCTAACCCGCACATCCCTGGGCACCACGGGACAATTTAGCACAGCCAATCCACCCTAACCCGCACATCCCTGGGCACTACGTGACAATTTAGCACGGCCAATCCCACCCTAACCCGCACATCCCTGGGCACTATGGGACAATTTAGCACGGCCAATCCACTCTAACCCGCACATCCCTGGACACTACGGGACAATTTAGCACGGCCAATCCCACCCTAACCCGCACATCCCTGGGCACTACGGCACAATTTAGCACGGCCAATCCCACCCTAACCCGCACATCCCTGGGCACTACGGCACAATTTAGCACGGCCAATCCCACCCTAACCCGCACATCGCTGGGCACTACGGGACAATTTAGCACGGCCAACACACCCTAACCCGCACATCCCTGGGCACTACGGGACAATTTAGCACGGCCAATCCCACCCTAACCCGCACATCGCTGGGCACTACGGGACAATTTAGCACGGCCAATCCCACCCTAACCCGCGCATCCCTGGGCACTACGGGACAATTTAGCACGGCCAATCCACTCTAACCCGCACATCCCTGGGCACTACGGGACAATTTAGCACGGCCAATCCACCCTAACCTGCACATCCCTGGGCACTATGGGACAATTTAGCACGGCCAATGCACCCTAACCCGCATATCCCTGGGCACTACGGGACAATTTAGCACGGCCAATGCACCCTAACCTGCACTTCTTTGAAACCGGAGCGCCCGGAGGAAACCTACGCAGACATGGGGAGAATGTGCAAACTCCTCTCAGACAGTCACCCCCCAGGCTGGAGTTAAACCTGGGTCCGTGTGCCTGGAGGCAGCAGTTTGAACCACTGGGCCACCATGAGAAACCAGTTGTCGACTTGGAGGAGACAGTGGTTTAATGTCACTGGATTAATAATGTAGAGACCCCAGGCTAATTCTCCTGGAACACTGGGAACAAGGCCCCACCAGACTTTAAATTCAATGAATAAAATTTGGAATTGGAATCTAGTCTGTTCAACGTTGACAATCGCTGTCAATGCTGGTAAATCCTCCATCACTGGGGTCACTA
This sequence comes from Stegostoma tigrinum, assembly GCF_030684315.1. Classification (NCBI taxonomy): domain Eukaryota; kingdom Metazoa; phylum Chordata; class Chondrichthyes; order Orectolobiformes; family Stegostomatidae; genus Stegostoma; species Stegostoma tigrinum. The sequence goes on from NC_081400.1 coordinate 5,130,757, forward strand.
ATTAGGGAAGGGAATCTACCATACTTACGCAGGCAGGCCGTATATGTGAGTCCAGGCACCCCCACAGCAATGGGACATATACTTCGCTCTCTGTGGAGCTCACCTCCTGACTGCTCTGTAATAGAGCCCTACAGCACGGAAACAGACATTTCAGTCCAACCAGTCCACACCAACCACGTTCCCACTTGTCAGCAGTTGGCCCCTACCCCTCCAAACCTTTCCTATTCATGTACTTATCCAAATGAGTACAAACATTGTATCAGCATCCATCACTTCCACACACGAACCACACTCTGTGTAAAAAAAGTTGCCCCTTATGTCATTTTAAAATCTTCTTTCTCTCACCTTTAAAAGTATATCCCCCGGTTTTGAACTTCTGCACCTTACAGAAGATACTGTTTCCTTCACCTTAGCTCCCTCCCTCATGATTTTATAAACTTCTATAACATCACCCCCTCAGCCTCCTATGCTCCAGTGAAAAACTCCCAGCTTTCCTTTAAAACTCAAACCCTCCATACCTGGCAACATCCTGGTAAATCTCTTCTGACCCCTCTCCAGTTTAATAACATCCTTCCTGTAACAGGGCGACCAGAATGCGGACACCGTGCTCCAGAAGACTCTCACCAACGGCCCTGTACAACCTCAACATGACACCCCCAACTCCGACACTCAAAGGGTATGAGCGATGACGGTAAGTGTGACAAACGCCTCCTTAACCCCACTGTCTACCCGTGACTCAAACTTCAAACAATTATGTACCTAGGTCTCCATGTTCTGTGATACTACCCAGGGCCCTACCATTCATAGTATAAGTCCTCACTTTGATTGTATGACCAAATGTTGCATTTATCTAAATTATCCAAATTGTTTCAGGGGGTGCAGCGCGAGCCAGAGCGCTGATGGGAAGGTAAGGTTTTTTCCTCCAGTATAAAAACTTACCTTGTGCAGCAGAGGCCCTTTTGTTTCCAGCGGTCTGTGTGTGGAGTGAACACGAGCCGGGAAGGAACTGATATATTCGGGCATTAGCTAAACCCGAAACACTACACGTGTAGTGTCTCCCACCCATCCTCCTCCTCCTTTAACCAAAAGAAAGACAGCGTGGAGGGTCGGTAAGGTAAGGCTTTTTGTATTCTTCTGGAAATCGAGAGTAGAGGCAATGGAAGCTAGCGCAGTTGCATGCTCCTCTTGCAGGATGTGGGAGGTAAGGGTCACTGCTGGTGTCCCTCCTGACTTCACCTGCGAGAAGTGCACCCAACTCCAGCTCCTCAAAAACCGTGTTAGGGAACTGGAGCTTGAGCTGGATGAACTCCGGATCATTTGGGAGGCTGAGGGGGTGATAGGGAGGAGTTACAGGGAGGTGGTCACACCCAAGGTACAGGAGAAAGGTAGCTAGGGGACTGTCAGGAAGGGGTAAGGGAATAGGCAGACAGTGCAGGGATCCCCTGTGACCATTCCCCTCAGTATACCACTTCGGATACTATTGGTGGGGGACCTACCAGGGGAAGGCCATAGTGGACAGGTCATTGATCCTGACCCTGTGGCACAGAAGGGAAAGGGGGCAGTATAGGAGAGCAATTGAGTGGGGGATTCGATAGTACGAGGCACAGACAGCCGGTTCTATGGACGCGAACGAGACGAGCGGACAGTATGTTGCCTCCCGGGTGCCACGATCCATGATGTCTCAGATCGTGTCTTCAAGATCCTTAAGGAGGAGGGTGAGCAACCAGCAGTCAATGTACACATCGATACCAATCACATAGGTAGAGAAAGGACTGAGAATGTGTAAAATGTGTTCAGGGAGTTAGGCTGGAAGCTGAAGTACAAACAGGGGAGTTATCTCTGGATTACTACCAGTGCCACGAGATAATGAGGTAAGAAATAGGGAGAGAGTGCAGCTAAACACGTGGCTACAGGGCTGCTGTAGGAGGGAGGGCTTCCATTATGTGGATAATTGGAGCACATCTTGGGGAAGGTGGGACCTGTACAGGAAGGACTTGTTGCACCTGAATATCCTGGGGGGGAGGTTTGCTCAAGCTGGACCGGATGGTTTAAACTAGATTGGTAGGGAGTGGGGAACTGGATTTATAATTCAGAGGATGAGGTATTTATCCTTCCAACGGACACAACAGGGAGTGAGGTTGTTTATAAACAAATGCGGCCGATGGAGCGTAATTGTGGACACAAGGATGGCTTGAGGTTTTTCTGCTGAAGGGTCTAGACCCGAAACGTCAGCTTTCCTGCTCCTAAGATGCTGCTTGGCCTGCTGTGTTCATCCAGCTCCACACCTTGTTATCTCGGTTTGAAGTGTGTATACTTCAATGCTAGGAATATCAGAAATAAGCTTCAAAATCTCCTCTCCCCGCTACTGCATCCCAAAACCAGCCCAGCTCATCCCCACCTCCCTAACCTGTTCTTCCTCTCACCTATCCCCTCCTCCCACCTCAGGCCCCACCCCCATCACCTACCTACTAACCTCATCCCGCCCCCTTGACCTGTCCGTCCTCCCCGGACTGACCTATCTCCTCCTTAACTCCCCACCTACACTCACCTTTACTGGCTCCATCCCCGCCTCTTTGACCTGTCTGTCTCCTCTCCACCTATCTTCTCTTCTATCCATCTTCCATCCGCCTCCCCCTCTCTCCCTATTTATTTCAGATCCCCCTCCCCCCCCCCATTCCTGAAGAAGGGTCTAGGCCCGAAACGTCAGCTTTCCTGCTCCTCTGATGCTGCTTGGCCTGCTGTGTCCATCCAGCTCTACACCGTGTTATCTCAGATTCTCCAGCATTTGCAGTTCCCATTATCTCTGAAATAAGGTGGATGAACTTAGAGCATGCGTCAGTATTTGGAACTACAATGTTGTGGCCATTACAGAAACTTGGGTAACTTAGGGACAGGAATGCTTGTTGGAAGTTTCAGGATTTAGATGCTTTAAAAGAAAGAGGGAGGGTGGAAAAAGAGGTGGGGGAGTGACATTGCTAGTCAGGGCTAGTATCGCAGCTACTGAAAGGCAGTTTGAGAACGATATGTCGACAGAGTCAGTTGGGTTGAGGTCAGGAACAAGAAAGAAGCAGTCACTTTGTTGGGGTTTTTTTTACAGACCCCCGAATAGTTGCAGAGAAGTGGAGGAGCGGATTGGGAGGCAGGTACTGGAAAGGTGCAGAAGTCACAGGGTTGTAGTCACGGGTGACTTCAACTTTCCAAATATTGATTGGAAACATTTTAGTTGTAATAGTTTAGATGGAGAGGATTTTGTCCAGTGTGTTCAGGAAGGATTTCTGACACAGTCTGTAGAAAGATCAACAGGAGGAGAGGCCACTTTGGATTTGGTGCTTGGCAATGAACCGGGCCAAGTGTTAGACCTGTTGGTAGGAGAGCATTTTGGCGGTAGCGATCATAACTCTGTTACTTTTACAATAGTCATGGAAAAGGATAGGTATGTACAGCAGGGTCAGGTTTATAATTGGGGGAAGGGTAATTATCATTCTGCTAGGCAAGAACTGGGTAAGATAAAATGGGAACAAATGCTATCAGGGAAGAGCATGATTGAAATGTGGAGATTGTTTAAGGAATGCATATTGCGTGCGGTCGACATGTTCGTCCCTAGCAGGCAGGGAAGATGCGGTCGAGTGAGGGAGCCTTGGTTCTCGAGAGGCGTCGAATGACTGGTTAAGAGGAAGATGGAGGCTTATGTAAGGTTTAGGAAAAAGGCTCTACAGGGATACAAGTTATCCAGGAAGGGCTTAGGAGAGCTATAAGGGGGAATGAGAAAACCTTGGCAGATGGGATCAAGGAAAACTCCAAGGCTTTTTACACGTATGTGAGGAATAAGAGAATGACCGGAGAAAGGGTAGGGCCAATCAAGGATTGTAAAGGTAATTTGTGCACGGAGCCTAAAGACATAGGAGAGGTCCTTAATGAATACTTTTCTTTGGCATACACAACTGAGAGGGACCTAGTTGTATTGGAGGACAGTGTGAAACAGGTTGGCCGGCTAGAGGAGGTTGATGTTAGTAAGGAAGATGTGCTAGAAATTTTGAGGAACTTGAAGATAGATAAGCCCTCTGGGTCTGATAGGATTTATCCAAGGATTCTGTGGGAAGCGAGGGAAGAGATCGCAGGGCCTTTGCTGATAATCTTTTCGTCCTCACTATCCACAGGTATAGCGCCAGAAGACTGGAGAGAGGCAAACGTCATTCCCTTGTTCAAAAAAGGGAATAGGGATAACCCTGGAAATTACAGGTCAGTTAGTCTTATGTCAGTGGTGGGTAAATTACTGGAAAGGGCTCTGAGAGATAGGATTTATGATCACTTGGAAACGCAGTTTGATTCATGACAGTCAGCATGGATTTGTGAGGGGTAGATCATACCTCACAAACCTTACTGAATTCTTTGAAGAGGTGACCAAACACGTGGATGAAGATAGAGCAGTGGATGTGGTATACATGGATTTAAGTAAGGCGTTTGATAAGGTTCCCCATGGTAGGCTCATGCAGAAAGTAAGGAGGCATGGGATAGGGGCAATTGTGGCAGGTTGGATTCAGAACTGGCTGACCCTTAGAAGACAAAGGGTGGTAGTGGATGGAAAATATTCAACATGGTGTTCAGTTACGAGTGGTGTGCCACAAGGATCTGTTCTGGGTCCTCTTCTAAGTGTGATTTTTGTAAATGATTTGGATGTAGGAGTGGAAGGGTGAATTAGTAAGTTCGTGGACGATATGAAGGTGGGTCGCATTGTGGATAGTGTGGGGGGCTGTTCTCGGTTACAAAGGGACATTGATAGGATACAGAGCTGGGCTGAGAAGTGGCAGATGGAATTTAACCCTGAAAAGTGTGAGGTGATTCATTCTGGAAGGACAAACTGAAAGCAGGATACAGCGTTAACGGAAAGATTCTTGGCAGTGTGTAGGAGCAGCAGGATCTTGAGGTGCATGTCCACAGTTCCCTGAAAGCTGCCACCCAGGTGGATAGAGTTGTTAAGAAGGTGTATGGTGTGTTAACTTTCATTGACGGAGGGATTGAGTTCAAGAGCTGTGAAGTTATGCTCCAGCTGTACAAAAGCCTGGTTCAGCTACATCTGGAGTATTCCGTCCAGTTCTGGTCCCCTCATTACAGGAAAGATGCGGAAGTGTTGGAAAAGGTGCAGAGGAGATTTACCAGGATGTTTCCTGGAATGGAGGGAAGGTCTTACAAGGAAAGGGTGAGAGGGCTAGGGCTTTTCTCTTTAGAAGGATGAAGGATGAGAGGTGACTTGATAGAAGTGTACAAAATGATCAGAGGTATAGATAGAGTGGACAGCCAGACAATTTCTCCTAGGGTGGGGGTAGCTATTACGAGGGGGCATAGTTTTAAAGTGAGTGGAGGTAGATGCAGGGGAGACATTAGAGGTAGGTTCTTTGCTCAGAGAGCAGCAGGGGCATGGAATGCATTGCCGGAGAGGGTAGTAGAGTCGGCCTTGTTAGGGGCATTTAAGCGGCTATTAGATTGGCGCATGGATGATAATATAAAGGTAGGGGCGGAGGTTAGACAGACCTTAGGATTAGGGTAAAGGTTCGGCACAGCATCGTGTGTACTGTGCTGTACTGTTCTGTGTTCTATGTAAACTCCATCCACCACTCCTCAGGCCATTGATTCAATCGATCAAGATCCCTTTGTAATCTTAGATATTACTCTTCACTGTCCACTATACCTCCCGTAATAGTGTCATCTGCAAAGCTCACTAACCATGCCTCCTAAATTCGCGTCCAAGTTGTTTATATAAATGGCAAATAACAGTGAGACCCAACACCGATGCCTGCGAAACATCGCTGGTCACAGGCCTCCAGTCAGAAAACAACCCTCCACCACCAACTATCTTCAAGCCAATTTTGTATCCACTTGGTTAGCTCCCCGCTGAATCCCTTGTGATCTACTAACCAGGCTACCATGAGGACTTGACAAAGGCTTTCCCAAAGTAAATGTTGACAGCTCTACCCTTTTGGTCACCTCCTCAAAAAATCTCAAGCAAGTTTGCGACACACAATTTCCCTCGCACAACGCCATATTGACTATCCCTAATCAGTCTTTGCCTCTCCAAATGCATGCAGATCCTGTCATCTGGAAACACCTCTAATGATGCATCCAACACCAATGCCCCATTTAGGGGTCTATAGTTCCTGTCGACAAGGCACAAGTGTGAGGGAATACCCCCCCTCCCCATTTGCCCTGGATGGGGCAGCTCCAACAAACACTCGAGAAGCTTGACGCCATCCAGGGACAAAGCAGCACCCCCCCCCCCCTCCCTGCCTTGGATTGGCGCCGCATCCACAAGCACCCGCTCCCTCTGCCACCGACGCTCAGTCGCAGCAGTGTGTACCATCTATAGTGACTCCCCAAGTCAGCACTGGGAACTCTACCCCCTGGAGGGGGCAAGGGGCAGCAGATACATGGGAACACCAGCTCCCTGCATGTTCCCTTCCGAGCCCCACTACACACCATCCCGACTTGGAAATACATCGGCCATTCCTTCAGGGTCAAAATTCTGGAATTCCCCCCATAAGGGCTATTGTGGGTCAACCCACAGCACAACAGTTCAAGAAGGTGGCTTGACCCCACTTCCTCAAGGGGGGCAACTGGGGTTGGGCAAGAGCTGCTGAGCCCATGAAACAAAATTAAAGGGCATCAGATTATGAGGGGCAAATAGGGACAGGAATAAATGCGCTCATAGAGGTGTAGAACATGGAGACAGACCCTCAGCCCAACATGTCCAGTTTTCCTGAATTAATCCAATCCCATTTGCTGGCATTTGGCCCATAAACCCATCCTATCCATGTCCCCATCCCGGTGCCTTTTAAATGCTGTAACTGTCCCAGCCCCCACCCACTTCCTCTGGCAGCTCCTTCCATGCATGCACCACCCTCTGCGTCTCCACCTTGCAAAGGAGCAGCGCTCCGAATGCTTGTGATTTCAAACGAACCCGTTGGACTATAACCTGACGTTGTGGGATTTCTGATTTTGGGCTCCCCAGCCTAACCCCAGCCCCTCCACGTTCTGGCTCTGTCAGTGGAGATGGGCTTGGGGACGGAGGGGAGGTTGGTCATTCTGTCAGAGACGGAGATGAGTGGGGGTGAGGCAGCTTGAGGAGGGGTGGGGGGGGGGGGGGCGTTCAGAGACCATGTAGGATAGCAGCCTTCACCACCCACTCTCCTAAGAGCAGCCAGCCCTCGATAAATACCTCTACACCTCTTGCATTCTCACTCTGTTGAAACTCAACGTGACTGTCGGAGCACTAGTCCATTTCTCCCAGCGAGACAAAAACCCTCTTAGAGAGAAATGAGGAAAGAAATGTCATTTTATTGACACACACTCACCTCCAGAATAGCTAAAAATTAATATACTGAAGTATAATAAAGTGCATTAGCTGTTGAAATATTTCGCATATAGGGTTCTGAAAGCATACAGTGTATAAACTTCTCTGTATTTACAGTTATAGTATTTTTAACGTACAAAAGTTTATATTAATTTCTAAGCATGTATAATATGTGAGATAAGAATTTGTCTTTGTGATAATTGTCATTGTCAGTCAGTGCTTCAATCTTAACGATTCTGCAATCACAGACCACGTCATTCCCCCAGTCCCCACATGGCCCTGCCCAGCAATCAGTACCAGACCTGTTAGTCAGTGCCAGCTTTCTACAAAGTGGGCAGAAAAGCAGCTCCCTTTGCCAGTTTGGAGAGTCACAGCCCCCTCCCCACCTCCATCCAGGGTATAACCCGGGGCATCCACAGAGAGATCTCGGCGAAGTTGGGGGGGTGGGTCCGGGTATGTCTGGGGTCGGATTTCAAGGGGGGGGGGATGAAGGCCAGAAAGAAAGACTCCCACCACCCCGCCCCCCCGACAAAGTTGACGGCCTGTGACTAACGACCCAAAGGATAATGCCCCGGCTTCGAATCCCACCAGGAACCTCCCTCACACCACCCCCACCAGAGGGATTTAAATCCTATGAATCAAATTGTGAATCTGGGCATAGATAGGGTGAAGAGACAAGGAGTTACGTCAGTCAAAAGGTTGTGAACATACTCCCTCAGAGTGCGATGGATACCAAGGGACATTAAAGGGGAAGATGGGCAGAATTTGGATGAGTGACCGGGTGAAGGTTGAAGGTGCTGGCTCAGGGGTGGGCGCAGTTCCTCACTGTGCCAGGGAACCAAGGTTTGATCCCACCCTCGGGCGACTGTGTCTGTGCGGAGTTTGCACATTCTCCCTGCATCTACGTGGGTTTCCTCCGAGTGCTCCGGTTTCCTACCACAGTCCAGAGATGTGCAGGTTAGGGTGGGTTGGCCGTGCTAAATTGCCCCATAGTGCCCAGGGATGTGCGGGTTAGGGTGGATTGGCTGTGCTAAATTGCCCCATAGTGCCCAGGGATGTGTGGGTTAGGGTGGGTTGGCCGTGCTAAATTGTCCCGTAGTGCCCAGGGATGTGCGGGTTAGGGTGGATTGGCCGTGCTAAATTGCCCCGTAGTGCCCAGGGATGTGCGGGTTAGAGTGGGTTGGCCGTGCTAAATTGTCCAGTAGTGCCCAGGGATGTGCGGGTTAGGGTGGATTGGCCGTGCTAAATTGCCCCGTAGTGCCCAGGGATGTGCGGGTTAGAGTGGGTTGGCCGTGCTAAATTGTCCAGTAGTGCCCAGGGATGTGCGGGTTAGGGTGGGATTGGCCGTGCTAAATTGCCCCGTAGCGCCCAGGGATGTGTGGGTTAGGGTGGATTGGCCGTACTAAATTGCCCCGTAGTGCCCAGGGATGTGCAGGTTAGGGTGGGTTAGCCGTGCTAAATTGTCCCGTAGTGCCCAGGGATGTGCGGGTTAGGGTGGATTGGCCGTGCTAAATTGTCCCGTAGTGCCCAGGGATGTGCGGGTTAGGGTGGATTGGCCGTGCTAAATTGTCCCGTAGTGCCCAGGGATGTGCGGGTTAGGGTGGATTGGCCGTGCTAAATTGTCCCGTAGTGCCCAGGGATGTGCGGGTTAGGGTGGATTGGCCGTGCTAAATTGTCCCGTAGTGCCCAGGGATGTGCGGGTTAGGGTGGATTGGCCATGCTACATTGTCCCGCAGTGCCCAGGGATGTGCGGGTTAGGGTGGATTGGCGCTGGGAAAGTATCATGTGCCCAGGGATGTGCTGGATAGGGTGACTAGACCAGAGTAAATCTACAGTTACAGTGGTAATGGGGTGTGGGCCTGGATAAGATGCTTTCCAGAGGGTCTGTGGTGGAGTAGATGGGCCGAATCGCCTGCTTCCACATTCTAGGGATTTGATGATAATGGAGGACAGGCAGGAACGTGGAGTTGAGGCTGAGATGAGATGTTAAATGGTGGAGCAGGCTCGACGGGCTGAATGGCATGCTCCTGCTCCCACACTGCTTCTCCAAAGTGGCAGGCCAGAACGTACAGACCTGTGGGGAGAGCTCAGATCGTTGCACTCGGCTCCCTCCGACCTTGTTATCTGGATTTTGGATTCGTGAACAGAGTCAAAGGTCAGCCTGTGGACTAAACTGGTCAGATCCCCAGCTCAGTGTGAGAAGCGAACTCAAGGGGTCTCTGATTCTCGAGTTCACAGAAAGAGAGAGATGCTTTGTTGGAGTATTCCATCGGAACCTGTGCAAAAATACCTAATGTTCGGCGATTGGAGGGATTTGTACTGGAGGAGAGAAGGGCCCCCCCTCCTACTGATTCACTGGGATCTAGAGGATTCCCAGGCTCCCGGATGGTTTGGAAGATCAGGTGCAGGGCGTGGGCGTATCCCTCTAGTTTGCAGTGAGGGATACCTGCTGGTCAACACATATCACTTCCAGTGTGTGTGCGTCTGTGTGTGTGAGAGAGAGAGAGAGAGAGAGAGAGAGTGTGTGTTTGTGTGAGAGAGTGTGTGGGTGTGTGTGTGTGTGTGTGAGAGTGTGTGTGTGTGTGTGTGTGTGTGTGAGAGTGTGTGTGTGTGGGTATGTGTGTGAAAATGTGTGTGTGAGAGTGTGTGTGGGAGTGTGTGTGGGAGTGTGTGTGGGAGTGTGTGTGGGAGAGTGTGTGAGAGAGTGTGTGAGAGAGTGTGTGAGAGAGTGTGTGAGAGAGTGTGTGAGAGTGTGTGTGTGACACAGAGAGAGAGTGAGTGAGTGAGTGTGTGTGAGAGAGTGTGTGTGAGTGCATGTGTGGGTGTGAGAGAGTGTGGTTGTGTGAGAGTGTGTGGGTGTGTGAGAGTGTATGTGTGTGTGTGTGTGAGTGTGTGAGGGTGTGTGGGTGTGTGAGAGTGTGTGGGTGTGTGAGAGTGAGAGTGTGTGTGTGAGTGTGTGTGGGTGTGTGAGAGAGTGTGTGTGAGTGTGTGTGTGGGGTGGGGGTGCTGAGAGATTAGCAGTTATTGAGCAGTATTTCCAGCCAGCACGGACAGGATGTGATGAACTGCCTGGAGTAGGAAGGCCCCCAGCCTTTGGCGAAGCTGATGCGGACGCTGTGGGGGTCGAAGGGGCCATCGGGGAGCTCAGGGCCCATTGCCCGCTGCAGGGCCTGGGCCCGCTGGTAGTCGAACACCTTGAGGGAGTACCCTGGCAGCACCTTGTGCACAGTCAGGCCCCGGGCGTGGCCTCTCACCAGCGTCGGCGAGCTGGCAAAAACCGGGTGCTCGCTGCGGTTGTAGGCCCAGACCCCGTCACCCTCCTTGCTCAGCAGGATCCCGCCACCTATCTTGCCCCGCGTGCGCCTCACCATCTCGTGACGGCCATCGGCGTGGAGATGAGCCAGGCAGAAACCAGTGCCACGCGGCAGATCGCAGAAGATGCTAACGGAGGGCTCGCAGACGGTGTAGAGCCGGCCTACCCTGGTCCGGTACTCCCAGTAGGCCACGCTACACCAGTGCTCGTCCCTGGTCACTGAAGGCAACGCGCTGGAGTCTGAAATGGGTAAGCCAGGTGGTCAGCCAATGCAGAGCAACTCAACTGAAGAATTTCATTTATATAGACACTTCTGGATGACAAAACCCTCTCAGATCGCTTCCTCTCTATCTCCTCAGCTGTGGCTTGCTGGGAGTATTGCCAGAGAGGCCAACAGTCTGGGGGTGTTAGAATTCTACCGGGGGTCTCCGGGTGAGATTTAAATTTGATTAATCCAACCTGGAATGGGGAGCTGGTCTCGGGGACGGTGACCATGATGGCCACCATTGTTGATGGTAAATGGCCCCATTCTCGGGGGCGGGGGGGTAGTGGGTCACTAATGGGGGACGGAAATTTGCCGCCCCCTACCTGGGCTGGGCCTACACGTGACTCCAAACCTCACAGGTGGCAATGGGATCACTCTTCACATCCCTCTGAAACAAACCGAGCGAGGCTCTCCGCTCGAGGGGCAATTCGGTCCAGCCCTACTTACTTTTCTGTATTTTTTTATCTGAAGAAAAGGCTGAGGGGAGTCTTCAACAGACACCCTCTGGTACATCAGGGGAGCAGTGATCCCAAATAATTGTCCCCCTCCCTCCAAGCCCAATCGAGGACTGGGACCCACCCCTTCCGGCTCGAAGGAGGGTAAATGAGACAGACAGAGTGCAGAGATCTGGCCCATTCTCACTGAAGGTTGGTAAGGGTCACAAAACCAAACACCCTCACCCCCAGTACTCTCCCTCTGCACCCCCCCACTTAGTCCTCTTCTCCCCTCCCCTTTAGTCTCCCCCAGCACCCATCCCCCTTACTCTCCCTCTGCTCCCCTCCTCCTTAGTCTCCCCCAGCACCCATCCCCCTTACTCTCCCTCTGCTCCCCTCCCCATAGACTCCCCCTGCACCCTTCGCACTTACTCTCCCTCCGCTCCACCTGCTCCCCTCCCCCTTACTTTCGCCACGCTTACTCCATAGCCTCTCCACTACCACCTTACTCTCCCCCTGCTCCCTTGCCCATTACTCTCCCCAAGCATTCCCATTACTCTCCTCCTGCTCCCCTCCCCCTTAATCTCCCCCATTCCACCCTCCGCCTTACTCTCCCCCAATAACCCTCCCCCTTACTCTCCCTCCATTCCACCCACCCCTTTCCCCCACTCACCTCATTACACTTACCCTGCTCACCACCCCCATACTCTCCCCTGACTCCCCTCCCTCTTACTCTCCTCTCCCACTCACCCCCACTTACTCTCTCCTGCTCCTCCTCCCCCCTACCTACCCCACTCTTCCCTCTCTGACTCTCCCCTACCCCCCTCTCTCTCTTACTCCCACCTTCTCCCCACCTCTCTCCCACCTCCCCATCTCTCTCTCTCTCTCCCGCCTTTCCTACCGTAACCCCTTCTCTTAAACCTCTCTCTCTCTCTCTCACACACTCTCCCCTCCTTCTATCTCTTACTGTCCCTCATTCTCCTCTCCCCCTCTCTCTCGCCCTCAGTCTCACTTTGCTACTCCTGGAGTCAGGCCCGACAGCTCCTCCTGAAATGACAGGCCACTCAGCCCTACAAACAAGGCCCAATTCCTATTCCAGCAATGAGGCCTGGCCGGCTGGTTGTCTCCCGTGAGCAGCCAGGGAGGATATGGGAATCTTCTGGATTCAGCCCGGCTGAGCCGGTGCCATCCCTGTCTCCACCCAGGCCTCCTTTCTCAACGAGAAGTAATGAGGACAACCCCGACAGCTACTCGGCATGAAAGGAGGTAAACAATGCCCTGGAAAGATGGATGAGGCCTAGCTTGCAGGCCTCAATGGCACGGGGACTGAGGACTGCAGTCGGAGAGTAGTAGAAGTCGAGCTACTGCATTTGTCTAGTGCCTCTCACCACCACTGGACACCCCCACTGCGCTTCCCCACCAATCGGTGTTGTCGGAGGGCAGTCACATTCGGAGGCAACATGGTGGACCACTGAGGAACAGCAAGCTCCCACACACAGCCATCTTTCGGAAGGGATGCTGGTCGAAGAGACATTTCTGGGCCCCGTATTTCAGAGGGAATTCCCACCCACTACAGCCCAACCCCAAATATTGCACACCTCCCCCCCAACGCCAGTTGTAGGATCATCAAAATGAAAGAGATCTCAGCCTGACAGACAGCACCTTCAGTGTTGTAGCATTCCCTTGGCGCCGACCCTCTGATGGCGCCCGCTCCCTCAGCGCCGACACCCGCCCAACAGCGCCCATCTCGTCGCCGAACCCCCGACAATGCCCACTCTCTGAGTATCTCCGCAGCCCTCTCCCCATGCGAAGACCGCAGTCCTTTCTCACCAGGCCAGTCCTGATTCTGACTGTTGGAAGGTTCATTTCTCCTGAGTTGGCGTGCGGTGTCATGTTCTGTCGGCTCTAGCAGGGGAGACAGGAACGACACGTTACCTCACCTCTCGCCTGGCAAACCCTGTTCAGGGGAGAGGGAGACGGACTCACAGGGAACTCGCTGGAATCTCAAGGGCTGAATGGCCTCCTGCTGTGTTCTAGCCTGATCTCTGTCCCTCTTTCCCTTTCCCAGCCCCTCACTTCAACCTCCGCTGCTGTGATGTGAAATCCTCATCGCGGAAAATAATCCTAATCTACTCAACCTCTCTTCATAGCTAGCACCCTCCATACCAGGCAACATCCTGGTGAACCTCCTCTGCGCCCTCTCCAAAGCATCCACATCCTTTTGGTAATGTGGCGACTAGAACTGTACACAGTACTCCAAATGTGGCCGAACCAAAGTCCTATACAACTGTAACATGACCTGCCAACTCTTGTACTCAATACCCCGTCCAATGAAGGAAAGCATGCCATATGACTTCTCGACCACCCTATTGACCTGCGTTGTCACCTTCAGGGAACAATGGACCTGAACACCCAGATCTCTCTGTTCATCAATTTTCCCTAAGACTTTTCCATTTACTATATAGTTCGCCCTTGAATTTGATCTTCCAAAATGCATCACCTCGCATTTGTCCGGATTGAACTCCATCTGCCATTTATCTGCCCAACTCTCCAGTCTATCTATATTCTGCTGTAATCTCTGACAGTCCCCTTCACTATCAGCTACTCCACCAATCTTAGTGTCATCAGCAAACTTGCTGATCAGACCACCTACACCTTCCTCCAGATCATTCCTCTCCATCTTTTTTCTCCCCAGGATAAGGGAGGGGAAAGGGACCCGAGGGGCAACTTTTTCACGCAGAGGGTGGTGCGTGTATGGAAGGAGCTGCCAGAGGAAGTGGGTGGGGGCTGCTATAGTTACAGCATTTAAAAGGCATCGGGATGGGGACATGGATAAGGAAGGGTGTCGAGGGATAGGGGGCCGAATGGGAACTGGATTGCTTGAGGAGATCTGGCTCAAGTTAGGCCGAAGGGCCTGTTGCCGTGCTGCACAACCCTATCTCCACCTCTAATTGGGGTCTTCCCATTCTGAAGCTGAGTCGCCCTCCTTTGTTTATTTTACTCCTTGTCTTTTGCCCCCTGACCGCTTGTTAAAAATCTCTTTGAGGTGTACGTCCGGTGGAAAATTAAACCATGAGCTCGGAAGCCATCTTGGATTAAGTGGCACGGCATGTCTGGTGATGCCAGATCACCCCAAAGGCCTGAGAACCTCCAAAGCCCCAGTCTGTGGATCCTCCTATTCGGCCTTGGGTGGGGTGGAGGGGTATGGTTTTGGGGTCGTGTGGGGTGGGGGGAGCGTTGCTGGCGATAAGGACGGATCAATAGAACTGGGGGAGCCCTCCGCCCTGGGCCTGTGCATGTCAGATCAAGTATGCTCCATGGGATCGTGGCCAATCTGGTCATCCCCAACTTTCCTGCCCCGAGGCCAGACAACATTGGAGCAGAATCAGGCCATTTGGCCCATTGGGACGGCACCGGCTTTGGGCCACAGCCTGCCCGTGACTCAACCCCATTCTCCCCATGACCCTCAAACCGATCAAGAACCGATCTAGCTCCATCTTAAGCACACTCCATGACTTTGCAGCATCGTTGGCAGCTCAGCGGTTAGCGCTGCTGTCTCACGGCGCCAGGGACCCGGGTTCGATCCCACCCTCGGGCGACTGTCTGTGTGGAGTTTGCACATTCTCCCCGTGTCTCTGTGGGTTTGCTCCGGTTTCCTCCCACAGTCCAAAGATGTGCGGGTTAGGGTGGATTGGCCGTGCTAAATTGTCCCGTAGTGCTCAGGGATGTGCGGGTTAGGGTGGATTGGCCGTGCTAAATTGTCCCGTAGTGCTCAGGGATGTGCGGGTTAGGGTGGATTGGCCGTGCTAAATTGTCCCGTAGTGCCCAGGGATGTGCGGGTTAGGGTGGATTGACCGTGTTAAATTGTCCCGTAGTGCCCAGGGATATGCGGGTTAGGGTGGATTGGCCGTGCTAAATTGTCCCGTAGTGCCCAGGGATGTGCGGGTTAGGGTGGATTGGCCGTGCTAAATTGTCCCATAGTGCCCAGGGACGTGTGGGTTAGGGTGGTTTGGCCGTGCTAAATTGTCCCGTAGTGCCCAGGGATGTGCGGGTTAGGGTGGATTGGCCGTGCTAAATTGTCCCGTAGTGCCCAGGGATGTGCTTGTTAGGGTGGATTGGCCGTGCTAAATTGTCCCGTAGTGCCCAGGGATGTGCGGGTTAGGGTGGATTGGCCATGCTACATTGTCCCGCAGTGCCCAGGGATGTGCGGGTTAGGGTGGATTGGCGCTGGGAAAGTATCATGTGCCCAGGGATGTGCTGGATAGGGTGAGTAGACCAGAGTAAATCTACAGTTACAGTGGTAATGGGGTGTGGGCCTGGATAAGATGCTTTCCAGAGGGTCTGTGGTGGAGTAGATGGGCCGAATTGCCTGCTTCCACATTCTAGGGATTTGATGATAATGGAGGACAGGCAGGAACGTGGAGTTGAGGCTGAGATGAGATGTTAAATGGTGGAGCAGGCTCGACGGGCTGAATGGCATGCTCCTGCTCCCACACTGCTTCTCCAAAGTGGCAGGCCAGAACGTACAGACCTGTCCCCTATGGGGAGAGCTCAGATCGTTGCACTCGGCTCCCGTAGTACCCAGGGATGTGCGGGTTAGGGTGGATTGGCCGTGTTAAATTGTCCCGTAGTGCCCAGGGATGTGCGGGTTAGGGTGGATTGGCCGTGTTAAATTGTCCCGTAGTGCCCAGGGATGTGCGGGTTAGGGTGGATTGGCCGTGTTAAATTGTCCCGTAGTGCCCAGGGATGTGCGGGTTAGGGTGGATTGGCCGTGTTAAATTGTCCCGTAGTGCCCAGGGATGTGCGGGTTAGGGTGGATTGGCCGTGTTAAATTGTCCCATAGTGCCCAGGGATGTGCGGGTTAGGGTGGATTGGCCGTGTTAAATTGTCCCGTAGTGCCCAGGGATGTGCGGGTTAGGGTGGATTGGTCATGAGAAATGCAGGGCTACAAGGAGAGTGTGTCTGGGTGGGATGTTCTTTGGAGGGTTTGTTGTGGACCCAATGATCAAATGTCCTGCTTCCACAGTATGGTGGGGGTCCTTCATAGGATTCCCTTCCTGATTAAAAATCTCGGCCTTGGCTGTTGGCTCCCTGAAATATCATTCTCTGCCTCAATCTGCTCAACCTTCACATCAGCCCCAGCCCAAACATCGCAGGCGCAGCAGGACGCAGAAAGCGAACCTACCGTCGATGGTCTTCCAGTGGTTGCTTGGCGACAGTCTAGAGTATGGAGGTGGAGGAGTTTCTGGAAGGGGGAAGAGGTGAGGAGGCAGGAGAGAAGGAAAAAGAAGGTTAAAATTGGCCCATCAAGATGGCCTGAGCTTTTCATGTAAATGTAAGCACGGCCTAGCAAACAGGCTTGCTGGGAATGGCAAGGCCAAGCAGAGAGGCCTGCTGGGAAAGGCAAGGCCGAGCAGACAGGCCTGCTGTGAAAGGCAAGGCAGAGCAGACAGGCCTGCTGGGAAAGGCAAGGCCGAGCAGAGAGGCCTGCTGGGAAAGGCAAGGCCGAGCAGAGAGGCCTGCTGGGAAAGGCAGGGCCGAGCAGAGAGGCCTGCTGGGAAAGGCAGGGCCGAGCAGAGAGGCCTGCTGGGAAAGGCAGGGCCGAGCAGAGAGGCCTGCTGGGAAAGGCAGGGCCGAGCAGAGAGGCCTGCTGGGAAAGGCAGGGCCGAGCAGAGAGGCCTGCTGGGAAAGGCAGGGCCGAGCAGAGAGGCCTGCTGGGAAAGGCAAGGCCGAGCAGAGAGGCCTGCTGGGAAAGGCAGGGCCGAGCAGAGAGGCCTGCTGGGAAAGGCAGGGCTGAGCAGAGAGGTCTGCTGGAAAAGGCAGGGCCGAGCAGAGAGGCCCGCTGGGAACGGCAAGGCCGAGCAGAGACGCCCGCTGGGAACGGCAAGGCCGAGCAGAGACGCCTGCTGGGAACGGCAAGGCCGAGCAGAGACGCCTGCTGGGAACGGCAAGCCTGAGCAGAGAGGCCTGCTGGGAACGACATGGCCTAGCGATCCGGAGCCTGCTCTCTGGGCCACAGGACTCGATCCCTCCACGGCCCCCTGGTGGAATTTAAATCGAATCCGAAATGGGAGCCAGTCATGGGGATGGTCACTGTCAGGGGTCACTAGCAGGGGAAGGAATTCTGCCGGATAGATGTAAAGACCCCAAGCTGGGCCTATCATGACTCGGGACACTCCACATGCAGCCTTGGGATCACCTGCCCTCTGAAATGCAGCGAGCTAGACACTTGGCTGCCTTAAAGCCAATGGAATTCCTCCAATTCACATAAAATCCCAAATGAAACAAATTTCCTTCCTTGTCATCTCATCCATTTGGACCTCGCGTTCCAAACACCAACCGCAATTCCACTTCTTAATTCTGTCCTGGGGTGTGGCATCTACTTGTCCCCTGTATTTTCCTCTTGAAGGGAGCTTCAGAGGGTCAGCGCTGAGGGGGCGGGCGCTGTCGGAGGGTCAGCGCTGAGGGAGCGGGCGCTGTCGGAGGGTCAGCGCTGACGGAGCGGGCGCTGTCGGAGGGTCAGCGCTGACGGAGCGGGCGCTGTCGGAGGGTCAGCGCTGACGGAGCGGGCGCTGTCGGAGGGTCAGCGCTGACGGAGCGGGCGCTGTCGGAGGGTCAGCGCTGAGGGAGCGGGCGCTGTCGGAGGGTCAGCGCTGAGGGAGCGGGCGCTGTCGGAGGGTCAGCGCTGAGGGAGCGGGCGCTGTCGGAGGGTCAGTGCTGAGGGAGCGCTGTGTAAAAGATCCCAGTGCCGTGGTTGATAGAAAAACGGGATTGTTGGGGGAAATCCTCTCTGAGCCAACAAATAGACTTCAGCCAATTATCAGCAAGAAAATGATTGTCTCAATCTTTCATAGAATAGCATTGTAGAATCCCTACAGTGTGGTACCAGGTCATTTGGCCCATCAAGTCCATACTAACCATCTGAACACTGTCCCACCCCTTTGTGGGAGCTGCTGTGCTCAAATTTCCCCTACCATTCTGCATGGATTAGTTACTGGAGGCCACTCAGCCCTGCAAGAATTATCTATCACACATGATGATCTCGCACCTTCACACCATTTCTCTTCCCTATCTTGATCATGTAGCTCTGTCTTGAAGCCTTCAGTCTCCGTGTCCCTCAGAACACGAGGGCTGCAATGCTTCCTCACCGTCCCAGTCAATTCATCGAGTAAGGGAAAGAGGCCGTTCGGCCCATCGGGCCTGCACTGTCCCTCCAGTGAGCATCACACGTAGACCCTCCAAATATTGGACATTGGGAAGAGTCGAGAAGGGATTCCTGGGGGATGGATGAGCGACTTTGGTGATGGAGTAACATGGAAAATAGGTGCAGCGTTAGGCCATTCGGCCCTTGGAGACTGCACTACCATTCTATACAATCACGGCTGACCATGCAATCTCAGTATCCCATTCCAGCTTTCTCTCCCCATACCTCTTGAACCGTTTCTCTGCAAGAGCCAGGTCCAGCTCCCTCATGAATACATCTAATGATCAGGTCCCTGAGGGAGATAATTCCACAGGTTGACAGCTCTGAGAGTGAAGAAATTCTTCCTCATCCCAGCCCTGAGTGGCTCACTCCTGATCCTTAGACTGTGACCCCCTGATTCTGTGCTTCTCCAACTTCAGGAACATCCTTCCCACATCTAGCCTGTTCAGTCCCATCAGGATTTTATAGATTTCTATGATATTCCCACTCATTCTCCAGCAAATACAAGCCCAGTCGATCCAGACTTTCCTCAAACGTCAGCCCTGCCATCCTGGGAATCAGTCTGGTGAACCTTCGCTGGGGCCTCTCAGTAGCAAGAGTGTCCCTTCCTCAGCCTGGGAGACCAAAGCTGCTCACGATACTCAAGGTCTGGCCTCACCAAGGCCCTGTATAACTGCAGCAAGAGGGGTCAAGACATCAGGAATCTGGCACACTTGCCTTTATGGGTCAGTGCGTTGAGTAGAGGGAGTTGGGAGGGCCATGTTGCGGCTGTACAGGACATTGGTTAGGACCACTTTGGGAATACTGCGTCCAATCCCGGTCTCCCTGCTACAGGAAGGATGTTGTGAAAGGGTCAGGAAAGATTTACAGGGATGTCGGAGGGTTTGAGCTACAGGGAGAGGCTGGGGCTGTTTTCCCCGGAGCGTCGGAGGCTGAGGGGGGGACCTTATAGAGGTTTATAAACCCATGAGGGGCATGGGTAGGGGGGATAGACAAGGTCTTTTCCCCCAGGGGTAGGGGGAGCCGAAAACTAGAGGGGCATAGGTTTAAGGTGAGAGGGGAAAGGGACCTGAGGGGTAACTTTTTCACACAGAGGGTGGTGCGTGTATGGAACGAGGAAGTGGGTGGGGGCTGGTACAGTTACAGCAATTAAAGGCATCGGGATGGGGGCGTGGATAGGAAGGGGTTAGAGGGATAGGGGGCAAACCACCCAAACATGCACATCCTTCGGCACTATCGGAAAATTTTCTGTACTGGACACCTCTGTGACTCTAAATGGGACTGGATTAATATAGGATAGCATGGATGGGATGGGTTGAAGGGTCTGTTTCTGTATTGGAAATCCCGTGATTCTTAATGGGACTAGATTGATATAGGATGGCATGGATGGGATGGGCTGAAGGGTTTGTGTCTGCACTATACACCTCTGTGACTCTAAATGGGACTAAATTAACATAGGATAGCTGGGATGGGATGAAGGGTCTGTTTCTGTACTGGACACCTCTGAATCTAAATGGGATGAGATTAACATAGGATAGCATGGATGGGATGGGCTGAAGGGCCTGTTTCTGCACTCTCCACCCATGTGACTCCAAATGGGACTAGATTATTGTAGGATAGCATGGCTGGGATGGGCTGAAGGGCCTGTTTCTGCACGTGTCACCCCTGTGACTCCAGATGGGACTAGATTATTGTAGGATAGCATGGATGGGATGGGCTGATGGGCCCGTTTCTGCACTGGACACCCCTGTGACTCTAAAGGGGACTAGATTGATATAGGATAGTATGGATGGGATGGGCTGAAGGGCCTGTTTCTGCATGTGTCACCCCTGTGACTCTAAAGGGGACTAGATTGATATAGGATAGCATGGCTGGGATGGGCTGAAGGGTCTGTTTCCGCACGGGGCGCCGCTGCGACTCTCCGACCACAGGGAATGAGACTGAAGTGCAGTGCCCTAGCGCCTACCTGGTTCACACAGCCTGCTGAAGTGGTACGGATCACAGCAGACCGTGATACTGTCCGCGGGCGAGCGGCCGCAACGCCCACAGATACACAGCCGCTTGAGCTGCGAGAGGTGTCTCAGGTCGGGCCAGCGGAAGAGCTTACAGGTCAGCACCTGGGGCCAGTAACGCTGCTTCCCGAGCCGCAGCTCGATCCGGGGGAAGGAGACGCAGTCGGTGCGATCTTCGGCGCCCCGGGCTTCCAGCGACCGCGCCAGCATTTCCAGCTGCTCGTCTCTCAGCCTCTTGAAGAGGCAGTGAGTGACCAGCTTCAGGCAGCCCAGAGCCTCCTGGTCTCCATTCTCTCCTCCGGGTTTGGGGCCCGTCACACAGGGGCAGCGGCTCCGCCACAGTCTTCACACAACCACCGAGCGTCTGGACTCAAACATGCGACGCCCCCCGATCTCAAAAGATTGAAAGCAGCGGCCAAACTGAACAGATAGAGAGCACAGTGAGAAAACAGCGGCGTGGACGCTCAGGAAGGTAAGCTGGGCAGAAAACGTGCCGAATATAAAACGGACCTGTTTACCAAACCTTAGATCTTTCTTCAGACGTTGCAAACTTGGTTTTGACAAATGTGAAAACTTTCTGAAAGTTCGAACCAATATTTTAAAAAGGGAGCCCAGAACATTTCTGAAATAGCACACGTGCAAGTCTATTTAATTAACTTCCTAAATGCTTCAAAATAAAACTGGTTTACTTTTTGAAACTTTCGAAAGTGTCAGTTAAAAGAATAAGTTTCTGAAGAAAGTTGGTAATGTTCACGAAATATAGTGAGGAAACGTTTCAACAAAATTCTTACAAAGTAACTTGTGTAAACTTTCTAAACTCTTTTAAAAAACCTGACTTCAAAGTTCTTACAAACCAGATTTTATAAACATCATTAACTTCCTTTAAAAGCTGGAAGTCCAAACTTTTCGCAAAATTCTTTCAACTTACATTCTAGAAAGTTGCAAAAACTGGTTCTTTTTCCCCCTGGAGTTTCTTCAAACTTTTATTTTCAAACAAATTTGCAAACTTCCTTTCAAACATATGGCGATTTTGTTTCGCGAAACAACCTCTCAGACAGTTCCCTAGAAGCATTCCCGCAAGGATTTTTCCAAACGCTTATTTAAACAAAAAACTTTCTCGCAAGATTTTTTCGAACACTTTGTCGACTTGCGCAGTTTCTGACCGAGTTGTTCAAAACTTTTGTTTTGACAATGTCTTTTTGGAATGATGTTACAAAAAGTGAACTTTCTTACAGGGACGAATCTTGGCACAAAGCTCTCTCAGGCTATCATTGTTGAATTTCTGTCAGTCTGCTCTCAACATATCCCTTCCAAATGCGGTAAAAAAAAATCTTGCAAACTGAAGAGTTTCCAAAACTCTTTTAAGCTGTAGAATGAAATGTAGGTTTCTCAAAGCATTTCTCTCAAACTGTTGCCTGTGGAGCTGTTGAAATAGAACTCTCAGAAACAAGCCCCCTCTTCTCTCTCGCCCCCCATTCCCTTCTCTCGCCTCTTTTTCCCAGAGATTACATTAGAAAGGAATGTGTTTTAATTGCTTTTCCAGTTTGAAATTTGCATGAACATCACTCAAGCCTAACGAGCTCCATCCCACACCAGCCCCCCGCACCCCCAAAGCCTCGCCTCGACCCTCTAGAGATATCGAACAAGGATTTTATCCCGAAGCGGTGAGTTAGGATCCCAGCCCAAAGTCTGGGATAAGAGGAGCCACGGTCCCTCACCTCTGCCTGATCCTCTAGCTGGGGCGAAATTGATGTCAAGCTGGGAGTAGGGGGCCGGCCACAAAATAAGGAGACCTTCCTTCGAGATGTTTGCCCCTCCTCCCTCCTCCTCGGGTTGGCTTTCAAGTGGCTCGATGGTCAGTCATCTCCCCAGCCGCTGGGTGGGGAGGGGAAGGGGGGGTTCCCCTTGTCTTCTCATGTTACAAGCGGCGAGGATGTTTATTTGACCTTATGCCTTCGCTCTCTCCCGTCCTGAGCCAGCTCTGAATGGACAATCAACATCCGCTTTGGGAGCCAGGCCTGGCGCCGTGGCTCAGTGGCTGGCGCTGCTGCCTCACGGCACCAGGGGACCCTCTCTGATGAAGGGTCTAGGCCCGAAATGTCAGCTTTTGTGCTCCTGAGATGCTGCTGGGCCTGCTGTGTTCATCCAGCCTCACATTTTGTTATCTCGGACTCTCCAGCATCTGCAGTTCCCATTATCTCTGGTATCACTTATCAACTTGTTCCAAAGGAAGGAGACATCTCAACATAGACGGGAGGATGTCAGGCCCTCAGCCAGTTCTGGATCTCATGGCCATACTCCTGCTCCCTCCCCCTATCCCTTCATGCCTTCATGTGACCCTGCCTGGCCAGGCCTCTGGGCTGCTCTGTCATGAGAGAGAGAAGGGTGAATCTGGGAGGAGTTACCTGTGGGCCCCCATGCCTGAGGCAAGGGGAGATGGCTGTGAAACTGAGTCTTTCAGTGTAACCTCAGCTTTTGCAGGACCTGAACACATGCCATTGGCATCAGTGCTGTGTCATCCAGCCAACTGAGCAAACGGCTGCCACCCTGAGAGGGAATTCTACAGCCTGATGTCGGTGAACCAGATGGGAACTGATAAAGGTGCAGCTCAGATGTGAGACAGTGTTTCAGAGTGCAAAAATACACCATTAGTATATCCCTGCAAAAATACACCATTAGTATATCCCTGCAAAAATACACCATTAGTATATCCCTGCAAAAATACACCATTAGTATATCCCTGCAAAAATACACCATTAGTATATCCCTGCAAAAATACACCA
The DNA here is from genome assembly GCF_030684315.1 of Stegostoma tigrinum. Classification (NCBI taxonomy): domain Eukaryota; kingdom Metazoa; phylum Chordata; class Chondrichthyes; order Orectolobiformes; family Stegostomatidae; genus Stegostoma; species Stegostoma tigrinum. Next base: position 5,154,113 of record NC_081400.1, read on the forward strand.
TTAGTATATCCCTGCAGCCCATCAGCATCACCACCCCCTCCCTATCCCTGTCACCCCCTCCAGCCCCCTACACCCCCTCCCTATCCCTGTCGCCCCCTCCAGCCCCCTACACCCCCTCCCTATCTCTGTCACCCCCTCCAGCCCCCTACACGCCCTCCCTATCTCTGTCACCCCCTCCAGACCCCTACACCCCCTCCCTATCCCTGTCACTCCCGCCAGCCCCCTACACCCCCTCCCTATCTCTGTCACCCCCTCCAGACCCCTACACCCCCTCCCTATCCCTGTCACCCCCGCCAGCCCCCTACACCCCCTCCCTATCTCTGTCACCCCCTACACCCCCTCCCTATCTCTGTCACCCCCTCCATCCCCTCCCTATCTCTGTCACCCCCTCCAGCCCCCTACACCCCCTCCCTATCTCTGTCACCCCCTACACCCCCTCCCTATCTCTGTCACCCCCTCCATCCCCTCCCTATCTCTGTCACCCCCTCCAGCCCCCTACACGCCCTCCCTATCTCTGTCACCCCCTACACCCCCTCCCTATCTCTGTCACCCCCTCCAGCCCCCTACACCCCCTCCCTATCCCTGTCACCCCCTCCAGCCGCGGGGGGTCGGGGGGAGACTCGGTAGGTTTTGTGATCTTTGCATTCTCTCTGCCCGACGTTTATCAAACAGAGACGAGGCGGGATCCTTCTTAGACGCTGAGATAGAATTGCCTTTCAATATCTCTCTGCACAATAGGAATGGTGTGTGGGCCACTCAGGATTTGAAAATGCAGAGTTTCCTTTGTTTGTCCCAGGGAGAAAGGGCTTTTTCTGAATTATTTATGGACAATTGAAGAAATGTTGAATGAATGCCCTCCATTCAACTCAGCTCATTTCCGAAACTGCTGGTGACCCCCCCCCCCCCAGCCTGTCATTCACTGAGATATTTTTACCCGTTCGTGGTGGGGGGAGGGTGATCTGCTTTTCAGACAGAGGGACGCAGAAAGATCCCTCTGAAGTTAATTCTACGCCTTTGCGAACTGTTTTTGGGGAATTCGTTTGCGAAAAAGACTGCCGAAAATGCTTTGCTGCAGCGTTGGGAGAGGGATTTAGCGACTGTTCGGCCCATCGCTTTCTATCCCTTTCGCCCCACGCCAATCTCCTGTCTGTGTGCCCCGTTTCACTTCTCCTGTGATCGTCCGCTTTCCTCGTTTTCTTGGGAAGGTGGGGGGGGTGGTAAAGGCTTCCTTCCTGAAACAGTGCAGTCCATGTGCTGTGGGTTGACCCACAATGTCCCTTAGGGAGGGAATTCCAGGATTTTGACCCAAGGACCAGCCGATATATTTCCAAGTCGGGATGGTTTGGGGGGGGGGGTGGTCTCAGAGGGGGCTGGTGTTCCCCTGTATCTGCTGCCCTTTGCCACCTCCAGGGGGGTTAGAGGCCCCGGGTTTGGAAGGTGCTGACTTGGGGACTCGCTGTACACACTGCTGTGACTGAGCGTCGGTGGCAGAGGGAGCGGGTGCTCATGGATGTGGTGCCCATCCAAGAGAGGGGGGCGGGGGCTGCTCTGTCCCTGGCGGTGTCGAGCTTCTCGAGTGTTTGTCAGAGCTGCCCCCCCCATCCAGGAAAAGTCGGAGGGGTACTCCCTCACACTCCTGCCTTGTCGATTGGGGGCAGGGGGGAGTCAGGACGGGAGTTACTTGCTGCAGGATTCCCAGCCTCTGACCTGCTCTTGCAGCCCCCTGTATTGGCATGGGGCAGGGTCCCAGTTCAGTTTCTCTCAATGGTAACCCCCAGGTGGGGGGTGGGGAGGCTGGTTTCGGTGATGGTAATGCCATTGAACATCAATTGGGCAGTTGTCTAGTGTAGGTAGTACAGCCTCGATGGGCTGAAGGGTCTTTTCTGTACTATATGATTCATTGATACAAACAAAGCCAGTCAGGACTGCTTGTTTAATTAGAATAGAAGTGTGTGAGTGGAAAGAAACAGAATCTAGGTAGCGAAAGTTGATGGTAATGGTGAGGTAACAAAGTGTGGAGCTGGATGAGCACAGCAGGCCAAGCAGCATCTCAGGCGCACAAAAACTGACATTTCGGGCCTAGACCCTTCATCAGAGAGTCCTAAGATGCTGCTTGGCCTGCTGTGTTCATCCAGCTTCACACTTTATTATCTTGGATTCTCCAGCATCTGCAGTTCCCATTATCTCTGGTAATGGTGAGGCCCTGGGGGGTGTCGCTGAACAGAGAGACCTTGGGGGGGCAGGTACAGAGCTCCCTGAAAGTGGAGTTGCAGGTAGACAGGGCGGTGAGGAAGGTGTTCGCTACGCTTGCCTTTATGGGTCAGTGCGTTGAGTAGAGGGAGCTGGGAGGGCCATGTTGGGGCTGTACAGGACATTGGTTAGGGCCACTTTGGGAATACTGCGTCCAATCCTGGTCTCCCTGCTACAGGAAGGATGTTGTGAAAGGGTCAGGAAAGATTTACAGGGATGTTGGAGGGTTTGAGCTACAGGGAGAGGCTGGGGCTGTTTTCCCCGGAGCGTCGGAGGCTGAGGGGGGGGACCTTTATAGAGGTTTATAAACCCATGAGGGGCATGGGTAGGGGGATAGACAAGGTCTTTTCCCCCAGGGGTAGGGGGAGTCCAAAAACTAGAGGGGCATAGGTTTAAGGTGAGAGGGAAAGGGACCTGAGGGGCAACTTTTTCACACAGAGAGTGGTGCGTGTATGGAAGGAGGAAGTGGGTGGGGGCTGGTACAGTGACAGCATTTAAAAGGCATCGGGATGGGGACATGGATAGGAAGGGGTTAGAGGGAGAAGGGGGGCAAACGCTGGGAAATGGGACTGGATTAGTTTAGGATATCTGGGTCAGCATGGATGGGTTGGGCCGAAGGACCTTGCTCCTGTGCTGCACAGCTCTGCGTGAGGGTGAAATCAGTGTGACATGTGGAGGGATAGGAGAGAAATGGGCCAGGTGAAAGGAGGGGGTGACCAGAGGCAGGGTGAGGAAGTAGGGCAGAAGGGGAGAGGAAAGGAGGGGTGGAGATTAGTGACAGAAGAGCTAAGTTTGGCGATAGCTATCCTGGAAAATCTGTCCCAGCACCTGGGGCCCTTCACAGAAATATTGCGTTGTCCTATTTCCTGTTGCAATAAACAGGAACTTGATTCTCCAGCGAGGGTCGCTGGCTCTTTGAGGAAACACAGAGCTCCAAGCGGAGCTGGAAGTTCATCAGATTTACTTTTTAAAAATGAGCACCAGTAGGAGCAGATGCTGGAAGTTGTCTCTCTCTGATCACCATTCCTTTTTTATTTGTGAGGTGTGAGGGAGGGGGAGGGAGAGCTGGCAGGGGCCTGGGAGAGATGTGCTTTCTGGAAATAAAACGGCTTGTTGCATTGTGAAGCACGGCTGGTGTGGCGCCAGTCGGGAGCCGGATAGGGATCGGGAAAGACTGACATTATCCAAAGGCTTGGCCAGGACAGCGGGTGGAGGGCGGCCACCAGCTCTTAAAGGGACCGGCGCCTCTCCCCATCAACATGCCCCCAACCCCCACCGGGATCCTCAGGGGGAAGGTGCCCCTGGGGCAGGGCCAGACCCTCCGGCTCTCGCAGTGCAGACTGTTGGCAGGTCACAGACAGAGTGGGTCTGCAGCGGAATAGAACACGTACACGCTCACACTCACACTCTCTCACACTCACACACACCCACACCCACATTGTCTCCCACACCCACTCTCACACACTCACTCTCTCACACACATTCTCTCTCACACTCACACACACTCACACACATTCTCACCCTCACACACACACACTCTCTCTCTCACCCTCACACACTCACACCCACATTCTCTCTCACACCCACACCTACACTCCCTCTCACAATAACTCACACACATACTCTCTCTCACACACACACACTCGCGCGCACACACACACACTCTCTCTCTTGCACACACACACCCTTTCTCCCCAACTCTCACTCTGACACACACACAAACATTCTCCCCCACTCTCAGACATGCAGAAACACATTCTCTCTCTCCTTCTCTCTTACACACACAGACGCGCACTCTCTCTCCCACTCACACACACACACACTTTTCTCTCACTCTCTTTACACATACAGTCTCTCTCTTCCCAACTCTCTCTCTCTCACACAGTTGTTTACAGACACTCACACACTCGCACTCACATACTTACCACACATACTTGCACACTCATTCACATCAGCTTACACACATACTCAGCAACACTCATTCACGGACACACTTGCACAATCACTCATATCTCATTGCACATACATAACCACTTGCACTCACACACTCAGTAACACTCAATGACACACTTGCATGCTCACTCAAATCCACTTACACACTCACGCACACACATGCAGTAACATTCACTCACTGACACGCTTGCATCACTCACACCTGCTTGCACAGTCAGTACACACAGTCACTTGAACTCACTCACTCAGCAACTCACACTCATGTATACACTCACTCACATCCACTTGCACACTCAATAGTGTACTCAGTCACTCACCCCATAGCAGACATACATACACATGCACACTGACACAATTAATAACACAAACTCACTCGCACACTCAATAACACACACAGTAACACACAATAATCAGAATGACACACTCAATAACACACTCACTGGCACACTCAATTATCACACCGACTCATGCACTCAATAACACACAGTGATACACTCAATAATCACACTGACACAATCAATAACACACACAGACGCACTAATACACAGTCACACTTACTTACACACTCAGTAATGCTCAGGCATTAGTACAAATGCACTCAATAACTCACGCCAACTCACTCACACCTGCCTGTGCACTCGTGACACATTCTCTCACAAAATTGCACACTCATTCACACTTCATTCACCGTCACTACACACACACAGTCACACTTGCACACAAACATACACTAGGAAGCAGACAGCAGGATCCTCCCAGACAGTCGGAGAATAGCAGACAGCAGTAAATAAGCCACCGACAGAGAGAGACAGCACAGACCTTCGAGCCGTCCTGTGGGAGCGAGCCGTCGGTTTGGGCAGTGAACCTAAAGTGACACAAACCTCTGTCCCAGTTGGTGCTGATTTAGTGCAGATTCCTGCAGGACCAGTGACCGGGAGAGTGACGGGGATTGGCTTCGCTTCCAGCTCTAGGGCTGTTTGATTTCCCACAGACAGAAGCTCCTGGAACCCTCTGTCCCAGGCTCGCTGGGTTTAACCATGTAAACTCTCACAGGCACTTCGGCAACACCAGCCCTCACGTGGGAATTCATTCATAAAGTGTGGAACCAACACCAACATGTATTCACTCGCGCACACATACACTCATTCACACACACGCACAGACAAACTCATACACACAGACACACACACTGTCTCTCACACACACACTTGCACACGCACAGACACGCACATGCACTCACACGCACACTCAGACACACACTCGCACACGCACACCCACACACACTCGCACCCTCACACCTGCACACACGCGCACACGCACACACACACTCACACCCACACACACACACCCTCACACACGCACACACCCGCACACGGGCACACACACACCAGACACATGCACCCACGCGCACACACACGCACACACATGCACACACGCACCAGGCGCGCGCACACACACGCGCGCGCGCGCGCTCATACAGGGGCACAAAAATTTGCCGAGTTAAACCTGTGCAAACAATTCGCCAAAATCAAACTCTCTGCTTCTCTGAGAGTCCAGCTGCCTGCTGCGTGGACAGTGCACCGGGCTTGTGTTCGGATGTCACAAGTGACTTTTTAAATGTTTTTCTTTTTTGTTTGCAATACCATTCGTTACTGACCCGAGAGTATAGTCTGCTCTTGCTAGGTATGAAATTGACTGTCTAAAAGGTGAATGTTTAGAACATAGAACATAGAAAAGTACAGCACAGTACAGGCCCTTCGGCCCACGATGTTGTGCCGTGGAATAACCCTAATCCAAAAATAAAATAACCTAACCTACATTCCCCTCAATTCACTGCTGTCCATGTGCATGTCCAGCAGTCGCTTAAATGTCACTAATGATTCTGCTTCCACGACTTCCACTGGCAAACTATTCCATGCGCTCACAACTCTCTGGGTGAAGAACCTCCCTCTGATGTCTCCTCCATACCTTCCTCATAACACCTTAAAACTATGACCCCTCGTGGCAGTCAGTCCTGCCCTGGGGAAAAGTCTCTGGCTATCGACTCTATCCATGCCTCTCATTACCTTGTACACCTCGATCAGGTCACCTCTCTTCCTCCTTCTCTCCAGAGAGAAAAGTCCGAGCTCAGGCAACCTCTCCTCGTAAGACAAGCCCTCCAGTCCAGGCAGCATCCTGGTAAACCTCCTTTGTACCCTCTCCAAAGCCTTCACATCTTTTCTATAATAGTGCGACCAGAACTGGACACAATATTCCAAGTGTGGTCTCACCAGGGTTTTGTAGAGCTGCAGCATAACCTCGCGGCTCTTAAACTCAGTCCCCCTGTTAATGAAAGCCAAAACACCATATGCATTCTTAACAACCTTATCCACTTGGGTGGCAACTTTGAGGGAGCTAGGCACTTGAACACCAAGATCCCGCTGTTCCTCCACACTGCCGAGAATCCTGCCTTTAATGCTATATTCAGCATTTAAGTTCGACCTTCCAAAATGCATCACGGTGCATTTATCCAGGTTGAACTCCATCTGCCATTTCTCAGCCCAGCTCTGCAGACTGTGAATGTCTCGCTGAAGCCTGCAATAGCCCTCAATACTATCAACGGCACCTTCAACCTTTGTGTCATCAGCAAACATACTAACCCACCCCTCAACCTTCTCATCCAAGTCATTTATAAAAACTACAGCAAAGGCCCAAGAACAGAGCCCTGCGAGACACCACTCAGCACTGACCTCCAGGCAGAATACTTACCATCTACAACCACTCTCTGCCTCCTGTCAGCCAACCAATTCTGAATCCAGACAGCCACATCACCCTGTATCCCATACCTCCTGACTTTATGAATGAGCCTGCCGTGGGGAACCTTATCAAATGCCTTGCTGAAGCCCATGTACACCACATCCACTGCTCGACCCTCGTCAACCTGCCTCGTGGCCTCCTCAAAGAACTAGCATAGAATGTATGGACACCTCCAACACCATTTCTGCCAGAACCCTGCCAAATCTTGACAGACATTCAAATGTAAATGACCTTTCTGGATGCATCTTTTGATAAGTTATTGAACTATAAACAACCCTTCTTTTGGGTGTACTTCTCCAACTTATCTAAAATAACCTTGTTTCCCAACAGTGATTGTACTTTTTGATTATAGAAAAAGGGTTTGAAAAGCCCTACTTTGTCATAATGCATGTGTGTGGGTGATACTTGGATTCCACTGCTTGACAAGATCTAGCTTTCAGAAAATATTTATGAGGACAATGGAAAGAAATGCTTCAGTCAAAGTTAGAAGCCACATTGCTGATAAGGAGATTTAATAAAGCATAGTTTTGGGGCAGAGAAAAGAAACATCTTGATTATTCATGGAACAAGACCCTGCTTAAAAAACTACGAACGGATAGATCTGGTTTGGCTACAGACTCCTGGCCTGAGCAAACGGATTAGAAATGATAGGATGGTGTATAAAGTGAGAATAAAATTGAGAATGCAGTGTTGCCCCAAGTGTCAAAAGTAAGGGTGTACAGGATAGGAAATCCCAAAGACTCATGTGCTTTTTATGTGTAATACAATAGGCCGTTTGAAATCTGACTTCTAGAAGTTCAAAGGAACCTCAAAGGAGGTTTTGTCAGGATTCACCAAGCCAGTCTAGAAAAGGGTGCTAGCACCGTTCACAAATGTGTGGTCCAGCCAGAGTGATTGATCCTCCAGGGACAATACCCGAGCTGCAGAAGAAACAGTCAAAATCCATGGAAGTTACCACTGGTTTGTTTTGAAGTGAACAGTACCTGTGATCCTTCAATGAAGTGAAAAAAACTACTGTCCTACTCAGGAATACAGGGACTACCCAATCATTACCGAGTGTTAATGGCATGAACTTCTTACCTGAAAGCTTAGTGTATGCAAAGGTTCTGGCAAAAATGGTACTGAAGGCGTCCATACATTCCATGCTACTTTTGGTTAATATGGGAGGCCAGGATGCAATATGATTACTGGAAGAAATTCTTGGAATATTTAACTGTGTAGTGGTCAGTTCCATGCTTAAACAAATAAATAACAACAATCAGTCTGTCTTCCTAACATCTCCTGAGGACAAAAAACAAGGATAACAAGTTTGCACCAGTTCTGAGGAAGGGTCACTGGACCCAAAACGTTAACTCTGATTTTCTCTTCATAGATACTGCTGGACCTGCTGAGCTGTTCCAGCAACTTCTGTTTTTGCTCCTGATTTACAACACCTGCAGTTCTTTTGGTTTTTATAGCACCATTTCAATGTTTCATCCCCAGGTTAGCATGTGCAACACAAATCGTTTGAATTATTAAGATGTAAATGCATGCTACTTTCTGTGATTACAGGTATAAATGTGTTTCTATATGAATCTGCAAGTGAGCGTTGTTGCATATATACTCGGGTGGTAAACCAATAAACATTTATCTTTCTTAAAGTCACGTGTAAAACCTATAATTTCTTTGTTGGTGTTTATAACAGTACCAAAAGGTTAAAACAAAGACTTTAAAAGCACACCATCTTTGGTCAGTTAAAAGGTGGAAGTCATTGTGGCAATGCAGGAGGCACAGGATGGACATGTTGTCCAGGGAGTTGGGGGTGGGGAGCAGAGTTGAAATGGTTCATGACTGGGAGGTGTAGTTGTTTGTTGCGAAGGTTTGGGGACCACTTTGAGGAACACCTATGCTCAGTTCACAACTGCACCTACCAGTCACAAACAATTTCAACCACCCGAGAGATGCAGGAACAGCATTTCATATTTCACTTGGGAACCCTGCAGCCCAAGGGTATCAAAATCTCGCCTGCCCCATCTACATCCCAAAACCAGCCCAGCTAGTCCCTGCCCCCCTAGCCATTCCTCCCAACCCAAGCCCCACCATGATAAAAATCTCAGTTTCTGACTAAGTTCAAGACAGTTTTTTTTTTATAGATTCTTCTGAAACAATACAAGTTTAGTTTATTCAGTCTCTGACTTTATATCTAAAATAGTAGTACTTAGAGGGAAAGTTCAGATATATATGGTTTTTTTGGCTAATTCTATTCCCCCCAAAATAACAATTATTATGACACAAAATATAGTACCCTCTCCGAATTATTCTTTACTATGGGATGGAGCAATTGTGAATAAATAAAGTAACAAGGTCAATTCATGGTTGTTAAACAGGGTGAAATTCCACATTGTTTTAGTGGGTATGTTATTAAACAGGACTGCATATTTGAGTAACATTAAATGAATTATAATACTACATAGCTACACTTTGCAAATTCAAGATACATACAAATATACTGATTACAGACAGGTACAGTATTATGCAAACTACTAGATATCAATGAGCAACTTGACATGATATAAATTCATCTGTGAATATGTGATGTACAATTGCACGAATGCAATGACATATAAAATGTACACGTATCATTATTTAACCTCCTTGTGATTTGGGTTACACAACGCAGACAATTACACATCAGAATAGTTTTAAAAATCAGAAACTCCTCACAAAGTGATTACGTTTCCAAAAATAGATGGAAAAATGCTAATATGAATAGATGGGAGGGGAGGCAGGCAGTTGAGTACCTGAAGACGGAGAGCAGTTAATGGCATTTGAGGAACATTTTCTTCCAGATTCTTCTTCTAGATTAGGTATCTTCTGTAGTATTTCTGAAGACGGAGAGCAGTTTGCTGACTATTCAACCACAGGAGGCATCACACCACTTTCTCTGTAACCACCTCCATCCCCCTACACCCCCTCCCTATCCTTGTCACTCCCTCCATCCCCCTACACCCCCTCCCTATCCCTATCACCCCCTCCAGCCCCCTACACCCCCTCCCTATCTCTGTCACCCCCTCCAGCCCCCTACACCCCCTCCCTATCTCTGTCACCTCCTCCAGCCCCTACACCCCCTCCCTATCTCTGTCACCCCCTCCAGCCCCTACACCCCCTCCCTATCTCTGTCTCCTCTTGCATTCTGTCGATATCTCTGTGCCCCTTCATTTCCAGATTCCATCCCCTGATACCCATCGCTCTGCCATTGACAATTGTGTCTTCCATTGCCTGGGAGGGCCCTGAGCTCTGGAATTCCTGCCTCAAACAGTCTCCAGGCCCCTTTCCATGTCCAAATACTATCGCAGGACTTGTGAGAGTTTGTGGGTCACTTTCCAGGACCCAATATTTATCCTTCAAACTGCATCATTCACAAAAGATAATCATTTTCACCTTCTTATGCAAATTAGGTACAATCTTTCCTACCTGAAATGAGTGACCAGACTGAATAAAAGTACTACATTTGCTTTGTGACGTGCCGGAAGGCGCTAGTAAAATGCACATCATTCTTGCAGGCTAAGTGTTTCAAGTGAGATTTACGGGCACACTGTGAGATTACACAGAATGTGTACTGTCCGCCTTTATACCAATGCAAACGCTCCACGAAAACACTCACAGCCACTTTAAGCCCACCACTGCATCAAGTAATTTGTGGGAGCTTGCTGTGCATGTCCTCAGCTGCCACATTCCCAACCTTGGAATAGGGAATTTAAGAAAGGATGCACTGGCACTGAGGCCTATTCGAGGTGGATTCCTGGGATGGAGGGGCCAGCGGTGGTTAAGCAGGTTGGGTCTTTATTCAAGAACTCAAACGTGGCGGAATATCTGAATGAAACATGAAAGATTCAGAGGGTGGAGACAGGCTGAGTAAATGTTGTGAACACATTTGTTCCGATCTTAAACTAGCAGCACCATTGGAGAAGAATAAATGCTCCTGAAGTGCAGAAGAGTTTCTTTTGCCACAGACAAGTGAGTGAATGAGACTCGCTGGAGCAGAGGTTGGATCACTGCAAGGTTTTAAGAGGAAATTTTTGGGCTAGAATCGCTGACAGCATGGATGTAGGCTGTTCAGCCCATCTAATCCAAATGTACCTCTCCATGGAGCATCCCGCCCAGAACCTCATCACCCCCACCCATTCCCAATCCAGCTGAACCGGCACATCCCTGGGCACTACGGGACAATTTAGCACGGCCAATCCACCCTAACCCGCACATCCCTGGGCACTACGGGACAGTTTAGCACGGCCAATCCACCCTAACCCGCACATCCCTGGGCACTACGGGACAGTTTAGCATGGCCAATCCGCCCTAACCCGCACATCCCTGGGCACTACAGGACAATTTAGTGCGGCCAATCCACCCTAACCCGCACATCTTTGGGCCATGGGAGCAAAGCCCACACAGGCACAGGGAGCATGTGCAAACTCCACATAGACATAGTCACCCGAGGGCGGGATCGAACCTGGACCCTAGTGCCATGAGGCAGCTGTGCTAACGTCTGAGCCATCATGCCAGTCCTGACATAGGCAATGTGCTGAGGAACCCCTGCGGGCGTGGGGAGGGGAGTTCAAACACACTCTTGGACGGTGAATGATGCCGGGAATGGGTGCAGCCCTGTATTCAGTTTAACCCTGTCTATGCCTTGGCTGGACCCAAGGAGAGGGAGGAGGCAGTGCCAGCGACAGGGGGCTCTGAGTGCCCGTGGCCTCATGCCAACAGTTTCCAAAGCAGAACAATCTGTGTTGAATGACCTCAGGCAGGCGGATGGACCCTTCAGAATAAAATGTGTTCCAAGCGTTTCTTCCCAACGAAGCAATCTGTTTTTTTTTCCAAAATCGTAAACAGATTCATGTCCGGCCTCAGCTACATCCTGTCTCCTTTTCTGACCCAGCAAGGAGCCTGAGATAAGAACATGCTCGCAGATTTTACTCAGTTGCACGGGGGTGCGGGGGGGGGGGGGGGGGGGGGGGGGCAGGAGGGTAGGGGCACAGGGTGGTAACATGAGCGTCTACCTTCGCAGTGTAAAGTACATGCTGCTCCACGGGGTATCCTCATCTGCCCTCACACCCCAACCCACACTGACGCTCTCCAGGCTGGGCTTCAGGTCACAGAGTACTCCGACAGCGCCTGCTCCCCTCAGAGCTGACCCTCTGACAGTGCCCGCTCCCTCGGCGCTGACCCTCCGACAGCGCCCGCGCCCTCGGCTCTGACCCTCCGACAGCGCCCGCTCCCTCGGCGCTGACCCTCCGACAGCGCCCGCTCCCTCGGCGCTGACCCTCCGACAGCTCCCGCGCCCTCGGCGCTGACCCTCCGACAGCGCCCGCGCCCTCAGTGCCACTCCAACTCTGTGCGGTGGGTGGGAGTCACTGCAAAACCCAGGACCTCTCGGGCCTGTGAGACAGCCTGGGAAACTCTAGGGGGGTCTTTCGCTGACTGTTACTGGTTGAGATGAGCAGATGGGGGCTGCCCATGAAGGAGTACGCACCTTCTATAACCATGCGGGCGCCGCATTTCTCCTGCACAGTGACATGTGTAGATTTACCCCGCTCTGGGTAACGAGAGAAATGAACCTACAGGGGAAAGCTGGGCTCCAGTAATGTGGTGGTTGACTGTAAACAGACAGTAGAAATCAACATTGGCCAGCCTGCGAAAGGGGGAACTGCAGATGCTGGAGAATCCGAGATAACACGGTGTGGAGCTGGATGGACACAGCAGGCCCAGCTGCAGCAGAGGAGCAGGAAGGCTGACATTTCAGGTCTAGACCCTTCTTCAGAAATGGATGTAGACCTGAAACGTCAGCTTTCCTGCTCCTCTGATGCTGCTTGGCCTGCTGTGTTCATCCAGCTCTACACCGCGTTATCATTGACCGGAATGACTTCCTTTTCTGAACACAATGTCGGTGCGCTCTGATCTGTTAGGTTTGACGTTGACGGGGGCACCAGTCCCGTCCCCATTCACAGAGTTAACGTTTCAGGTCCGGAGACCCTGAGGCGAGAATTTGTCAGGGGTTCCATCTCTCTGTCTCTCTCTCTCTCTCTGCTGGGTGTTAGGTAGGGGCAGGGGCTTTGCAATGCTTCAGGTGAATGTGAGTGGGGAGTAGGGGAGGGGAATGTCACTGCCTCATCCCCAGTTGCCCCTTCAGGAGGTGCTGAGGAATGGTCACCTGGACCCATCACACTCCAGAAGGATAAGAGTGATTCTGGGGGACAGTGAAGAAGGTTACTTTAGAAAACAAATGGGATGTTCTGCAAATGGGGCCGAGGTGCGGCAGATGCGGAGTTTAATGTAGATAAATGCGCTGCATTTTGGGGAAAGGCACATCAGGGCAGGGCTTTATACACTTAATGGTGAGTCCCTGGGGGGTGTTGCTGAACAGAGAGACCTTGGGGGGGCAGGTACAGAGCTCCCTGAAAGTGGAGTTGCAGGTAGACAGGGCGGTGAGGAAGGTGTTCGGTACGCTCGCCTTTATGGGTCAGTGCGTTGAGTAGAGGGAGTTGGGAGGGCCATGTTGGGGCTGTACAGGACATTGGTTAGGACCACTTTGGGAATACTGCGTTCAATCCCGGTCTCCCTGCTACAGGAAGGATGTTGTGAAAGGGTCAGGAAAGATTTACAGGGATGTTGGAGGGTTTGAGCTACAGGGAGAGGCTGGGACTGTTTTCCCCGGAGTGTCGGAGGCTGAGGGGGGGGGGACCTTATAGAGGTTTATAAAACCATGAGGGGCATGGGTAGCGGGGATAGACAAGGTCTTTTCCCCCAGGGGTAGGGGGAGTCCAAAACTAGAGGGGCATAGGTTTAAGGTGAGAGGGGAAAGGGACCTGAGGGGTAACTTTTTCACACAGAGGGTGGTGTGTGTGTGGAAGGAGGAAGTGGGTGGGGGCTGGTACAGTTATAGCATTTAAAAGGCATCGGGATGGGGGCATGGATAGGAAGGGGTTAGAGGGATAGGGGGGCAAATGCTGGGAAATGGGACTGGATTAATTTAGGATATCCGGTTAGTACGGACAAATTGGGCCGAAGGGTCTGTTTCCATAGCGTACAGCTCGATGACTCTCCCTTGGATAGTGGTCAAGATTCATGGGTTCATGGGAACAGGAGGAGGCCATTCAGCCCTTTCCAGACTGGAAGTGAACCCAGCTTTCCCACTTACCCACAGGGGCACTGTGACACAGGATGAGACAGAAGGCAAGTTTGGTGGTGGTGGAGTGGGGGGAGGTGGGAAGTCATCACAGAATTGGTTCAATGTTGTAGGAGGTTACTCATCCCATCATGACCTCACCATCTCTTTTCAAACAGGCCCCAATGACTCGCACGCCGAGGAGGAATTTCCTCTGATCATCCTCGCCTTCTTTGGAACTCAATATCGAATAGGAGCTCACATTATCTTCCCCCCCGCCCCGACACCGATCCCGACATGACATGGCCGGGCCTGGGACGCCATCTTGCAGCCTGCACTAGGAGATGGTCACCTGGCCCTCAGGTTCCACAACCAACAGGAGGCCACCTCCCGATCTCTGTCACCCCCTCCCCAGCCCTCTACACCCCCTCCCCATCTCTGTCTCCCCCTCCCCAGCCCTCTACACCCCCTCCCTATCTCTGTCACCCCCTCCCCAGCCCTCTACACCCCCTCCCTATCTCTGTCACCCCCTCCCCAGCCCTCTACACCCCCTCCCCATCTCTGTCTTCCCCTCCCCAGCCCTCTACACCCCCTCCCCATCTCTGTCTCCCCCTCCCCAGCCCTCTACACCCCCTCCCCATCTCTGTCTTCCCCTCCCCAGCCCTCTACACCCCCTCCCTATCTCGGTTACCCCCTCCCTATCTCTGTCATCCCCTCCATCCCCCTACACCCCCTCCCTGTCTCCGTGTCAGCCTCTCCAGCCCCCTACACCCCTTCCCTGTCTCCGTGTCACCCCCTACACCCCCTCCCCGTCTCCGTGTCACCCACTCCAGCCCCCTACACCCCCTCCCTGTCTCCGTGTCCCCTTGCTGGATATGTTGAGTTGGGTGTGAGTGCGTGCTGGGAGAGTGTAGCGGGCCAGCTCTGTGCCAACAGCTGGGAAGGACGCGCTGGGAGTCCCTGCGGGACCCGAATGACTGGCGTGAGGCAGAGCGTGATGTCCCTCTGTCTCTGTCTCATCTGTGGACTGGCTCTCGCTGCGTAAGCGACCTGCGCGGGGGGAGACTCTGTTCGCAAAAACCAGGAACAAACAAAGACACCGAATCAAACGCAGTTCAGAGTCAACAGGAAAGGCCAGGAGTCAGACTGCTTGGAGAAGCCGGGAGCTGAGAGTCGTCTCAGCATTTGGGAATGTGAATGCATGGGAGGATCCCGCAGAACGGGGAGGTGGGAGGGGCCGTACAAACAGCGACTGCTCCCTCTCTGCACTCAGCTGCACGCCGAGGCCAAGGGGGGGATAGCGATTCTGCCCTCCCCTGCTGTTAAACGGCACCACAGAGCCATTTAGGGAGGGAGGTCCCGCACTGTCGGAGGGTCCGGGCTGGGGGAACGGGCGCCGCCCGAGGGTCCGGGCCGGGGGGAGCGGGCGCCGCCCGAGGGTCCGGGCCGGGGGGAGCGGGCGCCGCCCGAGGGTCCGGGCCGGGGGGAGCGGGCGCCGCCCGAGGGTCCGGGCCGGGGGGAGCGGGCGCCGCCCGAGGGTCCGGGCCGGGGGAGCGGGCGCCGCCCGAGGGTCCGGTCTCCTGTACGACCCACATTTTGTGTGGTCACCACATCATTGTCGTCTCCCTCCTGAGACCGAGAACTGCCTGATTGGCACCAGGAGAGAGAGACAAATGTTGCCATCATCAGCAATTCGCACCTTGCCTTGATTCACCCCCTGTTGCCCCTCGGTTCGCGGGATCTTTCAGTGCGCACGGTGTCTCGCTGACGTCGCGGCGGTGCCCTGGCTGAGTCGGGGGAGGGGGGTGGCACTCCCAGGTAAGTGCCGACCCCTCCATCACTCTCCACCTCCTTGTGGAATGGCCCTGGTCGCGGACCCGTTGGCATTAAGGGCGTGCTGGGTGGCTGAGAGCGTTAATGTCTGTCAGAACGGGCACCGTGCCACATCGCTGCGTGCCACCGGGCAAAGGAGAGGCCGAGAGAGAGAGAGAGATTCAACCATGTCAAAGTTTTATTGTATCGCTGTGAAGAAAGAATCCATCCTGTTCAGAGACAGGAGGAGCTGCAGATGCTGGAGAATCTGAGATAACAAGGTGTAGAGCTGGATGGACACAGCAGGCCGAGCAGCGTCAGAGGAGCAGGAAGGCTCGACATTTCAGGTCTACATCCATTTCTGAAGAAGGGTCTGGGCCCAAAACATCAGCTTTCTTGCTCCTCTGATGCTGCTTGGCCTGCTGCGTCCATCCAGCCCAGCACCGTGTTATCACCCCTGCTCAAGTATCTCCGAGGGTCAGTCTCTCAGACACAACCATCCAGCTGCCAGACCCCTCGCGTGAATTCATGGGAAGGCTCACAAGAAGGCGGACGGGAGTCATGTATGCTCGAACCCACTGCAAAGCGAAGGGAGAGAGTGGCTCACTCAGAGAGGCGCCCACAAAATATTTTACAGAAACCCGGACGTTTTCTCATGGTAAAATGCTCTGTTGCAAATGGTGACATTGCTCAATTTGCTGAGGCACTGCAGCTCAATCAGCAGCCAGAGGTAGAGAAAGTCAGAATAATTTACCTGTCGCAAAACTTAACACAGCAATAGATGCTGCGTCCGTGACTAATTGAATGTTTCCAATGTGAACGCACCCGACTAGCGCACTCCAACGCAAAATGGCAAATTCACACCATCATCAAAGGCGAGTCACAGAGTCACAGGACCAGTCCCATCGTTCCAACTGGCCCATTCCACCCCTCCCTCCCCACAGGAGTGTGTCCCCCATTCTCCCCCTCCCCACGGGAGCGAGTCCCACATTCTCCCCCCCACTCTCTCCTCTCTCTGGTGCAGGGGGGAAGGCACTTCTGAATTTCTATGGGCCAGGATTCTCCTAAGGTTGGGAGCCAAATGCACAAGGCTCATTTGAAGAGGGCAGGAGGATGAGAGATACACCGCTGAGGCCCTGGAATATTGTGAGCAGTTGTGAGACCTGTTTCTGAAAAGGATGAGCCAGCTTCAGAGGTTGGCTGACAGAGAATGATCCCAGGGACGAAGGGACTGAGATGAGGAGCGGTTGAGGAGACTGGGTCTGTATTCGATGGAGTTCAGGGATGAGTGGACGTGGAGATGTAGGAGAGGCTGGGACCCGAGGGCACAGAGAGAGAGGAGCAGGCACTCCTTCAGCTACAGCTCTGTGGAACTCACTGTTTCAGAACAAAACCAAGTCATTGAGCATAAGGAAGAGATAAACAGGTTCTTGAGTGGTGAGGGGGGTCAAGGGTTGCGGGGAGAAGGCAGGAGAATGGGGTGTTGTTGAGAAACATATCAAGCATGATCGAACAGCAGAGCAGGTTCAATGGGCTGAATGGCCACTTTCTGCTCCTGTACCTTCTCTCAACATCACCGCATGTCCGTGACTCCCTCTCACTTTCCCAAAAATCACGCTGTCTTCTCCTTGCAACCTCCCTCATCTCTGACAGAACCAAACAATTGAAGCTCACTCAATGTCATGTTGAGGTTGTACAGGGACGTGGGTGAGGCCTCTTCTGGAGCACAGTGTCCCCGTTCTAGTCACCCTGTTACAGGGAGGTGTTATTAAACTTGGAGAGGGGTTCGGGAGAGATTTACCAGGGAATGGAGGTTTGAGCTACAGGAAGAGGCTGGGGCGGGGAGACGTTATAGAGGTTTGTAAAACCATGAGGGGCATGGGTAGGGGGGATAGACAAGGTCTTTTCCCCCAGGGGTAGGGGGAGTCCAAAACTAGAGGGGCATAGGTTTAAGGTGAGAGGGGAAAGGGACCTGAGGGGCAGCTTTTTCACAGAGAGGGTGGTGCGTGTGTGGAAGGAGCTGCCAGAGGAAGTGGGTGGGGGCTGGTACAGTTACAGCATTTAAAAGGCTTCGGGATGGGGACGCGGATAGGAAGGGGTTAGAGGGAGAGGGGCCGAGTGCTGGGAAATGGGACTGGATTAGTTTAGGATATGTGGGTCAGCACGGACGGTTGGGCAGAAGGGACTGTTTCTGTGCTGCATGACTCTATGAATCACATCACTCTCACGGCGGTTGTTCCTGGAGGACCTCGAATACAATGGACAGTAGTGCCAGGCCATTCACACCACAGAATACAATGGACAGTAGTGCCAGGCCATTCACACCACAGAGAGTCATGCTAGCTCTCCATGGGATGACCTCCTTCGGGAGAGAAATCGCTCGCAAAAAGCCACAGGGCCCTGCCACAAGGCTCTACTGACTCAGCTGGTAACGGGATGGGGGCCCAGCATTCAAACAGTGATGAGAACCGTGGGTGGGGGCGGGGGGGGGGGGGTTGCTGGTAGTGCCAGAGGTTGGGATTGAAGGAGGTGACAGAAATAGGGAGGGGGTGTAGGGGGCTGGAGGGGGTGACAGAAACAGGGAGGGGGTGTAGGGGGCTGGAGGGGGTGACAGAAACAGGGAGGGGGTGTAGGGGGCTGGAGGGGGTGACAGAAACAGGGAGGGGGTGTAGGGGGCTGGAGGGGGTGACAGAGACAGGGAGGGTGTGTAGGGGCTGGAGGGGGTGACAGAGATAGGGAGGGGGTGTAGGGGGCTGGAGGGGGTGACAGAGATAGGGAGGGGGTGTAGGGGGTGACAGAGATAAGGAGGGGGTGTAGGGGGCTGGAGGGGGTGACAGAGATAGGGAGGGGGTGTAGGGGGCTGGAGGGGGTGACAGAGATAGGGAGGGGGTGTAGGGGGTGACAGAGATAGGGAGGGGGTGTAGGGGGCTGGAGGGGGTGACAGAGATAGGGAGGGGGTGTAGGGGGCTGGAGGGGGTGACAGAGATAGGGAGGGGGTGTAGGGGGTGACAGAGATAGGGAGGGGGTGTAGAGGCCAGTCCATCACCAAATGCCCCACCCCCACCTTGACTCCATTCTCAGATTCCGACATCTCTCGGCACCCAGCAACCCCCTTTCCTCTTCTCCCCTTCCCATTCGTATTCCCAAAATCTACACCTCCCTCCCCATCCTCCCCCCTCCCAATTTGGGGGGGGGGGGGGGGAAAAGCCCCTCGCGATTCGCAACACCTTGTTTCGCCATCCACGCGCCCCCCACCCAGCCTTGCCCGTTCCATGAGGAACTCTCTGACCTCTCTCTCTCTCCACACGGAGACTCAGACAGAGCGAGGTTTGGGGTGGGGTGGGGGGTGGGGGGGGTGTTCCGCGTCTGGTTGGCCACCCTACCCCTCCCCATCACTGAGGGTCCTTTTGGCATCTCCCTCACCCCCTTTCACCTGTACTAGCCCACCTCTGATGGGCACTTGTTAGAATAGATTGGGTGAGGCAGTGGGTGGTCTGGGGGTACTCGGTACCCGAGCAAGGCTGGGGAGGGCAGCGTGGCTGAGGGGAGCCTCGGTGCCGGGCAGTGCAGTAAGAGGACAATAGCTGGCCAAATGCTGGCACCATGCAACACTCACCACCCCCTCCTTCTGCCACTCAGTCAATGATCTTCTTCAGACACCAACAGCACAGGAAGATGTACAAACAATCTCTGATGGTCTGCAGAAGGTCAATGCTGCTGTTCTGCTCCAGGTCCCTGTTCCTCTTCGCTCCAAAGCCATGGCATTTCCCTCAGCAGGGTGAGGATGCCCGTCTGTCGCTCGGGGGGGGAGGCCTGGCACTGCCAGCGAACCGAGCATGCAGTTTCCTCGACCAGCTAATCCCTCTCTCTGTGTTGTCTCGCTCTCTCTCTCTCTCTCTGCCTGTGGGCAGCAGGTTTCGTGATGCGAATCTCTCTTCCCGTACCACCCCCCCACCGCCGCCCTCAAAAGCGCAGCGCAAGCCTGCGACAGAGCATAGGATCAGGAGTCCACTCAGCCCCTTTACACCTGCTAACCCCACCCCCAACGCGACAGGATCGTGGCCCATCAGTGCCCCCTGTCGCCGGCCCCCTTCCAACCCAAGATCAGCAAACCTCGACTCCTCCCCAAGCATCTGAAACTCGGAAGCAGGCAGAGGCCACTCGGCCCTTCGCTCCTGCTATACCCCACTCAAAAGGATCATCCAGCTGGGTCTCCTCCTCAACACTTCTGAGGAATTGTCACCGGTAACAGACGCTGTCAGGCCTGCTGAGCTTTTCCAGCAATTTCTGTTTTGGTTCCTGATTCGCATCATTATTCCCCCTCTCTCTGCTTGGACCTAATTCGACATCCAATTCCTAGAAAACATTCCATGCTGTGGCCCCAACCACTGGCAGAGAGTCCGACAGGGCTCCCCACTCTCTCTGGGCGAAGGCGTTTCTCTCCATCTCAGTCCCACCTCCCCAGTCTCCTTTGGATAGTCACCCCCTGGTTCTGGGCTCCCCCCGGTGACCCTGGTCTCTTGTCTAGTCCCGTTAGAATTTTATGGGTTTCCATGAGATCTTCACCTCACAGTTCTCCTAAACTCCCAGTGAATATAGCCCGAACCGATCCGGTCTCTCTCTGTCCTGCCACTCCCAGGGGCATCAGACTTTGTTGTCCCCCTCTGCAGTCAGAACATCCTTCCTCCGATCCAGGAGGCCCTAAACCAGGCATAATAGCAGAGAGACTTGGACCCTCTTGGTCCCAATAGGCTCTGTCTGAAATTTGTGTTTGATAGAATGCCCTCCAATATTAGCCCATCCCCGCAACCCCCAACTACGCCAACATTCCCCCAACTCCCAGCTGCAGTTTCCGGACCCCAACACCCCCCACTTCCCGAGGGAGGAGGTGTTGATGGGTTCGGCCCATGGAGAAGTTACTGACGCCAGAGAGTAAGGGGGCCCCCAGTGATGGGGAAGACAGAAAACTCAGAGCAGGACGGTGGGGGGAGGGGAGAAATGGTGGCCTGCCTCAACATTTAGTCCTTCAACTGTTTTCACAGGATGTGAGCAAGGCTGGCGTTCAGTGCTGCCGTCCCTAATTTCCCCTCGAACCCGGGGGGGGGGTGTGCGAGGGCAGCTAAAAGTTCATGGGTGTAGGCCTGGAGTCACGTTTAGGCCCAAACCGGGGTAAGGATGGCAGATGCCCCCTGCCCCCAAGCATGTGACCCAGAGAGTGTGGGGGCATTTTCGCACAGGCTGATGATGGTTGCCATGGTCAACATAGGCTCTGTTGACCAGGGCAGGCCATGGGAGGCCAACAGAACATTCTGGATGAACGAGCATGTCCTGAGAACTCAACAACAGCACATTGGCGTCTGGCCCGTTTGCCCGAGGCTCGAGGGCACACAATGGGCGAGGGATTAGACCCTGGACCCATACAAATACGCACACACAGTGCTAAGCAGGGTCAGCCAGCACTGCAGAGAGATCTGGAACTTTCCACACCCCGACCGGCCCTTGGAAAGTTCTGGGTTGGGGGAGGGGGTGGGGGTGGGGGGGGCGTTGTGCAGTGAGATAGAGAGAAAAGGAATGCAACGTGAGCACGAGCCAGCCAGCAAAGTGTGGGAGATATAAGACCATAAGACAGAGGAGTGGAAGTAAGACCATTCGGCCCATCGAGTCCACTCCACCATTTAAATCATGGCTGATGGGCATTTCAACTCCACTTCCAGGGCAGAAATGGCTAGCACGAGGGGTCATAGTTTTAAGCTGGTTGGAGGAAAGTATAGAGGGGATGTCAGAGGCAGGTTCTTTACACAGAGAGTTGTGAGAGCATGGAATGCGTTGCCAGCAGCAGTTGTGGAAGCAAGGTCATTGGGGACATTTAAGAGACTGCTGGACATGCATATGGCCACAGAAATTTGAGGGTGCATACATGAGGATCAATGGTCGGCACAACATTGTGGGCTGAAGGGCCTGTTCTGTGCTGTACTGTTCTATGTTCTATACCAGCTACAGCACGGCCCTGAGGGACGGTCACTGGAGCTCAAACTCTGTCTCTCTCTCTCTCTCTCTCCACAGATGCTGCCATGCCGGCTGCAGTCTGTCAGCACTTTCTCTGATATTGTAACAGCCAGAGTATCACCTCCAACTCTGGAACACGATGTCGGAGGGTTGGCGCCGAGGGAGCAGGCGCTGTCGGAGGGGTCGGCGCCGAGCGAGTCTTCCTGCCACTTATGGAGTTGATCGGGAGCATCTGCTGATGCTGGGATGTGGGGAAGGCACAGCAAGCTCCCATAAACAGCAACAAGCCTGAAGCAGCACCTTCCGAACCTGCAACTCCTACCCTCCAGAGTTTAGCCAACACCCCCTTCATGGTCATCACTGAAAACCTCCCCCCCGCCATCAACATCCTGGGGGGTTACCATTGAGAGAAACTGAGCTGGGACCCAGCCCCATATCGATACGGTGGGTGGGGGGGTTGCCATAAGAGCAGGTCAGAGGCTGGGAATCCTGCAGCGAGTAACTCGCGTCCTGACTCACCCCCAAAGCCTCTCCCACCATCAAGGCAGGAGTGTGAGAGAATAACCCACCCCCCCGACTTGCCCTGGATGGGGGCAGCTCCGACAAACACTCAAGTAGCTCCACACCGTCCAGGGAGAGAGCAGCGCCCCGCCTGGATTGGCACCACATCCACAAGCACCCGCTCCCTCCACCCTGACGCTCAGTCACAGCAGTGCGTACCGTCCACAGCGTCTCTCCACGTCAGCACCTTCCCAAACCTGGGACCCCTACCCCCTGGAGAGGGGGGGGCAAGATACACAGGGAACACTGTGAGGTGAATGGTGTTACAATGGAACCAGGTCTAAATGTGGCCTCACATCGAACTAACACCGCACTCATCCACTCCTGATACAAGACAAAGCAATCATTAGGAGTCTGAATATTTTTATAAAATTCTTAGAAAAATTGACAATAATAATCACACAGAATTAATATTTCAAGAAGCATCCCAGCATTAAACAGATTAGAGGATTCTGCCTTGTACAGGCAGAGTACAGCAGCACATCAACACCTTCCATTCACATACAGCTCACATGTCCCCAGCTTTCTGTCATTTATATAAACGGTCTGGGTGAAGATAAGAGAGTCATGCTTAGTAACTTTGCAGGTGACACCATCATGGGTGGTAGAGTGGGAACTGAAGACAGTTTATCTAAGATTCTCATGGGATCTTGATCAATTGGGTCAAAGAACATTACGGCACAGGAACAGGCCCTTCGGCCCTCCAAGCCTGCGCCGATCCAGATCCTCTATCCAAACCTGTCACCTATTTTCCAAGGATCTGTATCCCTCTGCTCCCTGCCCATCCATGTATCTGTCTAGATACATCTTAAAATGATGCCATTGTGCCCGCCTCTGTGGCAACGCGTTCCAGGCACCCACCACCCTCTGTGTAAAGAGCCTTCCACGCATATCTCCCCTAAATTTTCCTCCTCTCACTTTGAACTCATAACCCCTAGTAATCGAGTCCCCCACTCTGGGAAAAAGCTTCCTCCTATCCACCCTGTCTATACCCCTCATGATTTTGTAGACCTCAATCAGGTCCCCGCTCAATCTCTGTCTTTCTAATGAAAATAATCCTAATCTACTCAACCTCTCTTCATAGCTAGCACCCTCCATACCAGGCAACATCCTGGTGAACCTCCTCTGCACCCTCTCCAAAGCATCCACATCCTTTTGGTAATGTGGCGACCAGAACTGTACACAGTACTCCAAATGTGCCGAACCAAAGTCCTATACAACTGCAACATGACCTGCCAACTCTTGTACTCAATACCTCGCCGATGAAGGAAAGCATGCCATATGCCTTCTTGACCACCCTATTGACCTGCGTTGTCACCTTCAGGGAACAATGGACCTGAACACCCAGATCTCTCTGTTCATCAATTTTCCCTAAGACTTTTCCATTTACTGTATAGTTCATTCTTGATTTGGATCTTCCAAAATGCATCAATGCACTCGGGTGCTGCAGATGGGGTTTAATTTGGGTAAATGCGAGGGGTTGCATTTTGGTGAAACTAACGTGGGCAGTTCTTATACAGTTAATGGTAGGGCCCTGGGGTAGTGCTGTAGAACAGAGAGAGCGAGGGGCTCAGGTATATAATTGTTTGAAGTTTGCGTTACAGGTAGACAGGGGGTTAAGGAGGCATTTGTCACACTTACCTTCATCGCTCAGACCCTTTGAGTGTAGGAGCTGGGGACGTCATGTTGAGGTTGTACAGGGACGTTAGTGAGGGTCTTCTGGAGCAAGGTGTCCCGTTCTGGTCTCCCTGTTACAGGAAGGGTGTTATTAAACAGGAGAGGGTTCGGGAGAGACTTACCGGGATGTTGCCGGGAGCGGAGGGTGAGACTCACAAGGTGAGGCTGGGAGCTTTTTTCACAGAAGCATCGGGGGCTGAAGGGGGTGGCCTCATAGAGGTTTATAACATCGTGAGGGGCGTGGGTAGGGGTGAACAGCCAAGGTTTTTTTTCCCCTTGGTTGGGGAATTTTGGGAAAAGGGGGCATATTCTTAAGGTGGGCAGAGAAACATTTAAAAAAGGCACAATGATCAATGTTTTTCACACTGGGAGTAGTCGGCGTGGAAGGCGCTTCCAGAGGAAGTGGGTACAGGTGCAGCATTTAAAAGACACTGCATAAGGGCATGAACGGGAAAGGGGTATGGGCCAGGAGCAGGCTGGAGGACTAGTCGAGTTTGGGGTGAGGGGGCGGCACGGACTGGTTGGGCCGAAGGGTCTGTCTCTGTGCCGTATGACTCTGTGGCTCGATCTTCAACACAGAGAGAAAACACAAAGATAATGACAAGAACATAAGCAGCTCATTTCATCTACACTGTTCCCCCCCATCAAACACTCCCAGGGACAGGGACAGCACGGGGTTAGATACAGAGTAAAGCTCCCTCCTCAGTGTCCCCCCCATCAAACACTCCAGGGACAGGGACAGCACGGGGTCAGATACAGAGTAAAGCTCCCTCTACACTGTTCCCCCCCATCAAACACTCCCAGGGTCAGGGACAGCACGGGGTTAGATACAGAGTAAAGCTCCCTCCTCAGTGTCCCCCCCATCAAACACTCCCAGGGACAGGGACAGCACGGGGTCAGATACAGAGTAAAGCTCCCTCCTCAGTGTCCCCCCCATCAAACACTCCCAGGGACAGGGACAGCACGGGGTCAGATACAGAGTAAAGCTCCCTCCTCAGTGTCCCCCCCATCAAACACTCCCAGGGACAGGGACAGCACGGGGTTAGATACAGAGTAAAGCTTCCTGTACACTGCCCCCCCCCCCCCCCATCAAACACTCCCAGGGACAGGGACAGCACGGGGTTAGATACAGAGTAATGCTCCCTCTACACTGTCCCGCATCCAGGACAGGGGCAGCACAGGGTTACATACAGAATACATTACACAAATAAACCATGTTGACAGCATTTAATACACAATCTTCTTCAGGACTGAGACAGACACATGTTTCAAAAGAGGGACTCTCTGACACAGGCTGAGATAAATCATTCACACTCTGGAGAAAGTGCGCCCTGAGAATGCTTCAGATGGTCCATTTCCGCTTGGCTCCCCCGCCCCAGCAGCTCTACACCAACACAGGGGGCTACGAGAGCAGGTCAGATACTGGGAATCCTGCAGCGAGTGACTCCCCTCCTGACTCACCCCAAAGCCTGGCCCACCATCGACAAGAGAGTGTGAGGGAATACCACCCACCGCCCCCCCCCCCCCCCCCCCCCCCCGGCACAACTTGCCCTGGCTGGGGGCAGCTCCGACAAACACTCCAGTAGCTCGACACTATCCAGGGACAGAGCAGCACCCCAACCGCACCCCCCCCCCACCCCCGCCGATTGGCACCACATCCATGAGCACCCGCTCCCCTCCACCACCGACGCTCAGTCGCAGCAGTGTGTACTGTCTACAGCGACTCCTCAAGTCAGCACCTTCCAAACCCGGGACCTCTACCCCCTGGAGGGGGCAACGGGGCAGCAGCTACATGGGGACACCAGCCCCCTGCAAGTTCCCCTCCGAGCCACACCACACACCATCCCGACTTGGAAATATATCGGCCATTCCTTCAGGGTCAAGATCTTGGAACTCCCTCCCCAAGGGCACTGTGTCCCTACCCCACACCGGTGGTGGGGGGGGGGGGAAGCTGGGGGGAGAAGCTCTCCCCGCCTTTGCCCCAAACCAATTGGGCACTTTCAGAGGGTAGTGTAAGGTCCAGACCCCAGTAACACAACCTCCTGGGAGAGGCATCATCGGCGATTGGGAGGGGAATGAGGATCTGATTCTTAGCCAAGAAGGTGGGGGTGGGCGGGGGGGGGGGGTGGAAAGGGGGAGCAGCTCTTTAGTGGGGGGGCTCCCTACCCCAACTGCCTGTCGCTGTCGTGTGGGAAAAGATCTGGGAACTGCCGGAGGCAGGATGTCGCCTCGGGGAGTGAGGCCCAACACAGTCCAACTGCCGTCTTCTTGATGACTGGGCTGGGCTGGGGTGGGGTGGGGTGGGGGGAGAGTCAGCTTTCAATTTGAACCCACCACACCCAGTGTATCAACCAATTATAATCTGGAGGTTGGGGGGGGGGGGACAGAGGGAGATGTGGTGGGGCGGGGGAGTATAGGGGCTGCTGTGGGGAGATGGGGGACAGGCAGACGGACGGGGGAGGGCTGATGGATTGGCTGGGATCGGTGGCGGGGGGGGGGGGGCAGGCCCCCGCTATGTCCTAGAGGATCGCTCATTCTCCTCCTTCTCCAGCAGGTAGGCAGGTCTGTACCTGCTGAGGCCGAGGTGGTTAATGTAGCACAGAGTGGGGTTCTTCGACGTGTTCTCCATACTCCCCAGGGAGGTGTAACTGTGCGGGGGGGGGGGGGACGACAGTGAGGGCACAGGGTGGTGGCACAGACACAGGCAGGGCAAAGAGGGAGAGGGAAGGGGGTGGAGGGGGGATAAATTGGTAGAAGAGGAAGGAGGGTGTGGAAGGGGAGGGGGAGCGCGTGGAAGGGGGCGAGGGAGGGGAGCGGGGGGTGAGCGGCGGGGGTGAGCGTGGGGGGGCGGGGGGTGAGCGTGGGGGGGGGTGAGCGGCGGGGGTGAGTGTGGGGGGGGTGTGGGGAGTGAGCGTGGGGGGGCGGGGGGTGAGCGGCGGGGGTGAGCGTGGGGGGTGAGCGTGGGGGTGAGCGTGGGGGGGGCGAGCGTGGGGGGTGAGCGTGGGGGGGGCGAGCGTGGGGGGTGAGCGTGGGGGGGGGGGGCGAGTGTGGGGGGGGGCGGGGGGGTGAGCAGCAGGGGTGAGCGTGG
>NC_081400.1:5181599-5191599 GCF_030684315.1 Stegostoma tigrinum
GACAGAGAGAGAGAGAGATAGAGAGAGACACACACACAAATAGACAGAGAGAGAGACACACACAAATAGACAGAGAGAGAGAGAGAGACAGAGAGAGAGACACACACAAATAGACAGAAAGAGAGAGAGACAGAGAGAGAGAGAGAGAGAGAGACAGAGACAGAGAGAGAGACACACACAAATAGACAGAGAGAGAGAGAGACAGAGAGAGACACACACAAATAGACAGAAAGAGAGAGACAGAGAGAGAGAGAGACAGAGAGAGACACACACACAAATAGACAGAGAGACACACACAAATAGACAGAGAGAGAGAGACACACCCAAATAGACAGAGAGAGAGAGAGAGAGAGCCACACAAATAGACAGAGAGAGAGAGACAGAAACACACACAAATAGACA
Source organism: Stegostoma tigrinum (assembly GCF_030684315.1). Taxonomy (NCBI): domain Eukaryota; kingdom Metazoa; phylum Chordata; class Chondrichthyes; order Orectolobiformes; family Stegostomatidae; genus Stegostoma; species Stegostoma tigrinum. The sequence goes on from NC_081400.1 coordinate 5,182,002, forward strand.
GAGAGAGAGAGAGACACAGAGAGAGAGACACACACAAATAGACAGAGAGAGAGAGACAGAGAGAGAGACACACACAAATAGACAGAGAGAGAGAGAGGACAGAGAGACACACACAAATAGACAGAGAGAGAGAGAGACAGAGACACACAAATAGACACAGAGAGAGAGAGAGAGACAGAGAGAGTGACACACACAAATAGACAGAGAGAGAGAGAGAGACAGAGAGAGAGACACACACAAATAGACAGAGAGAGAGAGAGACAGAAAGAGAGACACACACAAATAGACAGAAAGACACAGGGGAGAGAAACAGAGAGACAGAGAGAAACAGAGAGAGAGAGAGAGACAGAGAGAGAGACACACACAAATAGACAGAGAGAGAGACACACACAAATAGACAGAAAGAGAGAGAGACAGAGAGAGAGAGAGAGACAGAGAGAGAGACACACACAAATAGACAGAGAGAGAGAGAGAGAGACAGAGAGAGAGACACACACAAATAGACAGAGAGAGAGAGAGACAGAGAGAGAGAGAGACAGAGAGAGACACACACACAAATAGACAGAGAGACACACACAAATAGACAGAGAGAGAGAGAGAGAGAGAGAGACAGAGAGAGAGACACACCCAAATAGACAGAGAGAGAGAGAGAGCCACACAAATAGACAGAGAGAGAGAGAGACAGACACACACACAAATAGACAGAGAGAGACAGACACAGAGAGAGAGACACACACAAATAGACAGAGAGAGAGAGAGACAGAGAGAGAGACACACACAAATAGACAGAGAGAGAGAGAGACAGAGAGAGAGAGAGACAGAGAGAGACACACACACAAATAGACAGAGAGACACACACAAATAGACAGAGAGAGAGAGACAGAGAGAGAGACACACCCAAATAGACAGAGAGAGAGAGAGAGCCACACAAATAGACAGAGAGAGAGAGAGACAGACACACACACAAATAGACAGAGAGAGACAGACACAGAGAGAGAGACACACACAAATAGACAGAGAGAGAGAGAGACAGAGAGACACACACAAATAGACAGAGAGAGGGAGAGAGAGACAGAGAGAGAGACACACACAAATAGACAGAGAAAAAGAGAGAGAGACAGAGACAAATAGACAGAGAGAGAGAGAGACAATGAGAGACACACACACAAATAGACAGAGAGAGAGAGAGACAGAGAGAGAGACACACACAAATAGACAGAGAGAGAGAGAGAGACAGAGAGAGTCACACACACAAATAGACAGAGAGAGAGAGAGACAGAGAGAGAGACACACACAAATAGACAGAGAGAGAGAGAGACAGAGAGAGAGAGAGACAGAGAGAGACACACACACAAATAGACAGAGAGACACACACAAATAGACAGAGAGAGAGAGAGAGACAGAGAGAGAGACACACCCAAATAGACAGAGAGAGAGAGAGAGAGAGAGCCACACAAATAGACAGAGAGAGAGAGACAGAAACACACACAAATAGACAGAGAGAGAGAGAGACAGAGAGAGAGACACACACAAATAGACAGAGAGAGGGAGAGAGAGACAGAGAGAGAGACACACACAAATAGACAGAGAAAAAGAGAGAGAGACAGAGACAAATAGACAGAGAGAGAGAGAGACAATGAGAGACACACACACAAATAGACAGAGAGAGAGAGAGACAGAGAGAGAGACACACACAAATAGACAGAGAGAGAGAGACAGACAGAGAGAGTCACACACACAAATAGACAGAGAGAGAGAGAGACAGAGAGAGAGACACACACAAATAGACAGAGAGAGAGAGAGACAGAGAGAGAGAGAGACAGAGAGAGACACACACACAAATAGACAGAGAGACACACACAAATAGACAGAGAGAGAGAGAGAGAGAGAGACAGAGAGAGAGACACACCCAAATAGACACAGAGAGAGAGAGAGAGAGCCACACAAATAGACAGAGAGAGAGAGACACACAGAGAGAGAGACACACACAAATAGACAGAGAGAGAGAGAGAGACAGAGAGAGAGACACACACAAATAGACAGAGAGAGAGAGAGACAGAGAGAGAGAGAGACAGAGAGAGACACACACACAAATAGACAGAGAGACACACACAAATAGACAGAGAGAGAGAGAGAGAGACAGAGAGAGAGACAGAGAGAGAGACACACCCAAATAGACAGAGAGAGAGAGAGAGAGCCACACAAATAGACAGAGAGAGAGAGAGACACAGAGAGAGAGACACACACAAATAGACAGAGAGAGAGACACACACAAATAGACAGAGAGAGAGAGAGACAGAGAGACAGACACACACAAATAGACAGAGAGAGAGAGAGACACAGAGAGAGAGACACACACAAATAGACAGAGAGAGAGAGAGAGACAATGAGAGACACACACACAAATAGACAGAGAGAGAGAGAGAGAGACAGAGAGAGAGACACACACAAATAGACAGAGAGAGAGAGAGAGACAGAGAGAGAGAGACACACACACAAATAGACAGAGAGAGAGAGAGACAGAGAGAGAGACACACACAAATAGACAGAAAGACACGGGGGAGAGAAACAGAGAGACAGAGAGAAACAGAGAGAGAGAGAGAGAGACAGAGAGAGGGACACACACAAATAGACAGAGAGAGAGAGAGACAGAGAGAGAGACACACACAAATAGACAGAGAGAGGGAGAGAGAGACAGAGAGAGACACACACACAAATAGACAGAGAGAGAGAGACAGAGAGAGAGACACACACAAATAGACAGAAAGACACGGGGGAGAGAAACAGAGAGACAGAGAGAAACAGAGAGAGAGAGAGAGAGACAGAGAGAGAGACACACACAAATAGACAAAAAGAGAGAGAGACAGAGACACACACACAAATAGACAGAAAGAGAGAGAGACAGAGAGAGAGAGAGAGACAGAGAGAGAGACACACACAAATAGACAGAGAGAGAGAGAGACAGACAGAGAGAGAGACACACACAAATAGACAGAGTGAGAGAGACAGAGAGAGAGAGAGAGAGAGAGACAGAGAGAGACACACACACAAATAGACAGAGAGAGAGAGAGACAGAGAGAGAGACACACACAAATAGACAGAGAGAGAGAGAGAGAGAGAGCCACACACAAATAGACAGAGAGAGAGAGAGACAGAGAGAGAGACACACACAAATAGACAGAGAGAGACAGAGAGAGAGAGAGAGAGAGACACACACAAATAGACAGAGAGAGAGACAGAGAGAGAGACACACACAAATAGACAGAGAGAGAGAGAGAGACACACACACAAATAGACAGAGAGAGACAGAGAGAGACACACACAAATAGACAGAGAGAGAGACAGAGAGAGACACACACACAAATAGACAGAGAGAGAGAGAGAGAGACACACACAAATAGACAGAGAGAGAGAGAGAGAGACACACACAAATAGACAGAGAGAGAGAGAGAGAGAGACACACACAAATAGACAGAGAGAGAGAGACAGAGAGAGACACACACACAAATAGACAGAGAGAGAGAGACAGAAACACACACAAATAGACAGAGAGAGAGAGAGACAGAGAGAGAGACACACACAAATAGACAGAGAGAGGGAGAGAGAGACAGAGAGAGAGACACACACAAATAGACAGAGAAAAAGAGAGAGAGACAGAGACAAATAGACAGAGAGAGAGAGAGACAATGAGAGACACACACACAAATAGACAGAGAGAGAGAGAGACAGAGAGAGAGACACACACAAATAGACAGAGAGAGAGAGAGACAGACAGAGAGAGTCACACACACAAATAGACAGAGAGAGAGAGAGACAGAGAGAGAGACACACACAAATAGACAGAGAGAGAGAGAGACAGAGAGAGAGAGAGACAGAGAGAGACAGAGAGAGAGACACACCCAAATAGACACAGAGAGAGAGAGAGAGAGCCACACAAATAGACAGAGAGAGAGAGACACAGAGAGAGAGAGACACACACAAATAGACAGAGAGAGAGAGAGAGAGACAGAGAGAGAGACACACACAAATAGACAGAGAGAGAGAGAGACAGAGAGAGAGAGAGACAGAGAGAGACACACACACAAATAGACAGAGAGACACACACAAATAGACAGAGAGAGAGAGAGAGAGAGACAGAGAGAGAGACAGAGAGAGAGACACACCCAAATAGACAGAGAGAGAGAGAGAGAGCCACACAAATAGACAGAGAGAGAGAGAGACACAGAGAGAGAGACACACACAAATAGACAGAGAGAGAGACACACACAAATAGACAGAGAGAGAGAGAGACAGAGAGACAGACACACACAAATAGACAGAGAGAGAGAGAGACACAGAGAGAGAGACACACACAAATAGACAGAGAGAGAGAGAGAGACAATGAGAGACACACACACAAATAGACAGAGAGAGAGAGAGAGAGACAGAGAGAGAGACACACACAAATAGACAGAGAGAGAGAGAGAGACAGAGAGAGAGACACACACACAAATAGACAGAGAGAGAGAGAGAGACAGAGAGAGAGACACACACAAATAGACAGAAAGACACGGGGGAGAGAAACAGAGAGACAGAGAGAAACAGAGAGAGAGAGAGAGACAGAGAGAGGGACACACACAAATAGACAGAGAGAGAGAGAGACAGAGAGAGAGACACACACAAATAGACAGAGAGAGGGAGAGAGAGACAGAGAGAGACACACACACAAATAGACAGAGAGAGAGAGACAGAGAGAGAGACACACACAAATAGACAGAAAGACACGGGGGAGAGAAACAGAGAGACAGAGAGAAACAGAGAGAGAGAGAGAGAGACAGAGAGAGAGACACACACAAATAGACAAAAAGAGAGAGAGACAGAGACACACACACAAATAGACAGAAAGAGAGAGAGACAGAGAGAGAGAGAGAGACAGAGAGAGAGACACACACAAATAGACAGAGAGAGAGAGAGACAGACAGAGAGAGAGACACACACAAATAGACAGAGTGAGAGAGACAGAGAGAGAGAGAGAGAGAGACAGAGAGAGACACACACACAAATAGACAGAGAGAGAGAGAGACAGAGAGAGACACACACACAAATAGACAGAGAGAGAGAGAGAGAGAGAGCCACACACAAATAGACAGAGAGAGAGAGAGACAGAGAGAGAGACACACACAAATAGACAGAGAGAGACAGAGAGAGAGAGAGAGAGAGAGACACACACAAATAGACAGAGAGAGAGACAGAGAGAGAGACACACACAAATAGACAGAGAGAGAGAGAGAGACACACACACAAATAGACAGAGAGAGACAGAGAGAGACACACACAAATAGACAGAGAGAGAGACAGAGAGAGACACACACACAAATAGACAGAGAGAGAGAGAGAGACACACACACAAATAGACAGAGAGAGAGAGAGAGAGACACACACAAATAGACAGAGAGAGAGAGAGAGAGACACACACAAATAGACAGAGAGAGAGAGACAGAGAGAGACACACACACAAATAGACAGAGAGAGAGAGAGAGAGAGACACACACAAATAGACAGAGAGAGAGAGAGAGAGAGACACACACACAAATAGACAGAGAGAGAGAGAGAGAGACACACACAAATAGACAGAGAGAGAGAGAGAGAGAGAGAGAGACACACAAATAGACAGAGAGAGAGAGACACACACAAATAGACAGAGAGAGAGAGAGAGAGAGACACACACAAATAGACAGAGAGAGAGAGACACACACACAAATAGACAGAGAGAGAGAGAGAGAGAGAGAGAGAGACACACACAAATAGACAGAGAGAGAGAGAGAGAGAGAGAGAGAGAGAGACACACACAAATAGACAGAGAGAAAGACAGACAGTCAGAAACACAGAGACAGAAAGAGAGAAGGGGTGAGAGGGTGGCCAAAGGGGAGGAGGGTTGGGAAGGTGGGAGGGGGTGCCCCAAGTGGCCTGTAGCGATCACCAACCATCAGGAGTGAAACCGCTTGACGTGGGACAGCTGGTACACAAACGGAAACGAATATATGGTCGCTGCCAACAGCCACCACACGCTCACTGGCTGCAGGAGGTCCCCGGGGGCGCCGCGCGAATGCAACTCTGACTTGGTGTGGAACCTGGGATGCACCTGTATTCTAACATGGCGGCTGCGCCCAGGACTGGGGCAGGGTGGGGTCTGCAGCCACCTGGTACCCACCAGCAATGGGTTGACCCGCATGTACTGAGGCCACCCAGGGTCAGTCACGCACATGGGGCTGAGCGTCCGAGAGTACGGGTCTGTTCGGCGCGTGCCCATCAGCACGGCCTGGATGTCAGGCTGCCGCGTCTTCAGGTCAGTCAGGGCCTCTCTGATATTCCCGCACACCGTGTAAATCTGCAGCTGGTACCTAGTGAGAAAAACCCCAGCGGCCATCAGCTTCACAAATCCAGCCGACATAGAAACATAAACACCACACGTCCTATCGGGGGGGTTTATATACAGAATAACAGATACCCCCCCGGGGAGGGAGTTACAGACTGGAATCTGATCGAGGGGGTTCGGGGGGGTTTATATACAGAATAACAGATACCCCGGGAGGGAGTTACAGACTGGAATCTGATCGAGGGGGTTCGGGGGGGTTTATATACAGAATAACAGATACCCCCCCGGGGAGGGAGTTACAGACTGGAATCTGATCGAGGGGGTTCGGGGTGGTTTATATACAGAATAACAGATACCCCGGGAGGGAGTTACAGACTGGAATCTGATCGAGGGGGTTCGGGGGGGTTTATATACAGAATAACAGATACCCCGGGAGGGAGTTACAGACTGGAATCTGATCGAGGGGGTTCAGGGGGGGTTTATATACAGAATAACAGATACCCCCCGGGAGGGAGTTACAGACTGGAATCTGATCGAGGGGGTTCGGGGTGATTTATATACAGAATAACAGATACTCCCCGGGAGGGAGTTACAGACTGGAATCTGATCGAGGGGGTTCGGGGGGGTTTATATACAGAATAACAGATACCCCCCGGGAGGGAGTTACAGACTGGAATCTGATCGAGGGGGTTCGGGGGGTTTATATACAGAATAAGAGATACCCCCCGGGAGGGAGTTACAGACTGGAATCTGATCGAGGGGGTTCGGGGTGATTTATATACAGAATAACAGATACTGCGCCCCCCCCCCCCCCCCGGGAAGGGAGTTAAAGACTGGAATCTGATCGAGGGGGTCGGTGCGGTTTGGGAGTGCTCACTGAGCCCTGACCTCTTACACGTGTCCTGAATAAACTGCTCCATTTCTGGGAATGCCGAAATGATTCGGATGTACAGAGCCTGCAGCTGGTTCTCCTGGTCCGGATACATCCTGCAGGGGAAAGATAACATGGAGCTCTTCGTTACTCTGGCATCACATAGGCCCAGCATACGGATTCTCATCGGCTGCTGCGTGACTCCTCGTGTGCTTCACACAAGGCAGGGCTGCAGGGAGCGTGGGAAAGGCGGGGTGGCAGTCATTCGACTGTTGGAGGCATCGGCACTGAACGCAAACAGCCGTCTCTCTGTCGGTCAGTAGACTGGCCGTATGCCCACCCTGTGGGTGGTGTGTGTGTGGACAGAGACAGCAATTTGAGCTCTTCCTGCTAAACACCAGCAGTTACAGTCACCCCCATCAGGGGCAAGAAGCAGTTGCTAAACAGGCCGTGCTGCAGCATCGGAACGGGGCTCCAAATTTGGGACGGCTTCAAATATATCCCTTTCTGGATGTGAGTTTGCTCGCTGAGCTGGAAGGTTAGTTTTCAGACGTTTCATCCCCATTCTAGGTAACATCATCAGTGAGCCTCCGGTGAAACCTAACCAGATAAATAGAAAGTGGGACATAGCACCAGCGTTTCACCGGAGGCTCACTGATGATGTTACCTAGAATGGGGATGAAACGCCTGAAAACTAACCTTCCAGCTCAGCGAGCAAACTCACATCCAGAAACTCTACCTGAGCTACAAATCTTCTCAAAACTCGCTACTATCCCTTTTCTCAAGGGGATGGTGTAGAAGAAGCATTAGTCCGTATCTAACCCTGTGCTATCCCTGTCCCTGGGAGTGTTTGATGGGGGGGACAGCATAGAGGGAGCTTTACTCTGTATCTAACCCCGTGTTTCCCTGTCCCTGGGAGTGTTTGATGGGGGGGGGGGGGGGGAAAACAGTGTGAAGGAACTTTACTCTGTATATAACCCCGTGCTGTCCCTGTCCTGCGAGTGTTTGATGGGGGTGGGGGGGCGGTGGAGAGGATCAGTGTAGAGTGAGCTTTACCCTGTATCTAACCCCATGCTGTCCCTGTTCCTGGGAGTGTTTGACGGGGGAGACAGTGTACAGGGAGCTTTACTCTGTATCTAACCCCGTGTTTCCCTGTCCCAGGCAGTGTTTGATGGGGGGGGGGGGGGGGGGTGGACAGTGTAGAGGGAGCTTTACCCTGTATCTAACCCCATGCTGTCCCTGTCCCTGGCAGTGTTTGATGGCGGGGGGGGGGGCAATGCAGAGGGAGCTTTACCCCGTATCTAACCCCGTGCTGTCCCAGACCTGCTGACTGCAGCGTGGAAGAGGTGTAGCAGTGCGGTGCAGTCCTTCCCCCCGTTAAATCCCACACATATCTCCGACAGGCTGTACTGGGCCAGGGCATCCTCCAGCGTCTTCAGTGCTGCTGCCACCTTCTGGCCGAGCCGCGACTCTGCGGGAATGAAACACACCCCTTCAGCCCATCAGCTCAGTACCGGCCCATCCGCCTTTACTCCCGCACTGGCCCTTAACGCTGAGAGTTTAAGTGTTCATCCAAGTACGTGGCAAAACGTGAGAGGTTTTCCACCTCGAGTTACCCTCCCAGGCCCCTGCCGTCCTCTGGGCGCGAAACTGCTTCCTCAAATCCATTCTGAACCTCCTGCCTTCAACGTGAATATCATTCCCTCTTGTTAAAGAGCCTGCAATTAAGGAGAATAACTGCTCCCGTTCTTATAATAATATTGTACATCTTTTTACACAGAGTCTGCTCAAACCACTCCCAGCCTACTGCGCCCGTTCAAACCGCGCCCGGACTATTTAAGGGTCCAGAAGCCATACCTGACTGAGCCAGCCCGTAAACATCACGCACCGAGACCGAAACAGGGTCCTTCACCAGGGGGACGACGGAGCCCGGGGGCAGCCGCTCCGCCAGGAAGAGTCTCGCCTCCTCCAGGGGCCCCTTGCTGTCCGAGTCGAGGGTCAGCTTCACCCGGTAATAGTTGCTGGTCCAGTCGGGGTAGGAGCCCAGGCTGAGCTTGTGGCCGAAGCGCCGGTGGGCCTCATCCAGCACCGGGGCGATGGCTGTCTCCTCGGCGTCGACGAAGAGCTCCCGGGTCGAATAGCGCAGCCCCTCGTTGCGGAACAGGTGCTCCAGGCCTGCCAGGGCCCTCCGCAGCAGGGCCGGGATGCCCGGGAAGACGTAGACATTGCGGACGCTGACCAGCGGGTAGGGGAGGCGGGCTCCTTCCTGGCCGTAGTGCAGCCGGGCGGAGAGGGGCACCCGGGCCAGCTTCATCTCGGGCCCCACGGAGCTGGCGCCTCCGTTCTCCCGGCCCCTGTAGAAGCCCCTCAGC
>NC_081400.1:5196599-5224099 GCF_030684315.1 Stegostoma tigrinum
AGGCCATTTGGCCCATCATGACAGCACCGGTCATCAAGCACCCATCCATTCTCATCCCACATTCTAGTCTGTACCCTTGTGCTCTTGCCTCAAATATTTTGTAAATAGAGGTTCCCACCTCTCACCGCGTCAGTTGCACATACCCAGCAGCTTCCAGGTGAATTCTGTCCTCCCTCACCTCGACAGCCCCCCTCAACCTTTCGTTCTTACCTTACAAACCATGCTGCAGCCCCCCCACCCCGCTAAATAACCGCTCTAAAGAGAGAAAGGTTTCTCCATATCTGCTCCATGTGTGCCCTTCGGAATCGCTGAATCCGAAACGTTAATTTCTGCTCTGTCTCCTCAGAAGCTGCCAGGCCCGCTGAGTTTCTCCAGCGAATTCAGCTTGTCGTTTCAGAGTCTGTTTTTTGTTCACTCGTGTGGTATGGGGGGGGGGGGGGGGGTGTGGTGGTGAGGTTCCTTCTTGAACCGCACCTGCTGTGTGTTGACCTTAGGGAGGGAATTCCAGGATTTTGACCCTGAAGGAATGGCCAATATATTTCCAAGTCAGGATGGTGTGGGGGGGGGGCTCGGAGGAGAACTTGCAGGAGGCTGGTGTCCCCATGTACCTGCTGCCCCTTGCCCCCTCCAGGGGGCAGAGGTCCCGGGTTTGGAAGGCGCTGACTTGGCGAGTCGCTGTAGACGGTACACACTGCTGCGACTGAGTGTTGGTGGCGGAGGGAGTGGGGGCTTGTGGATATGGTGCCCATCTGGTGGGGGCGGAGGGGGGGGGGGTGGTCCCGCTCTGTCCCTGGACAGTGTCAAGCTTCTCCAATATTTGTTGGAGCTGCCCCCATCCATGACAAGTTGGTGGGGGGGGGTGGGGGGGGCGGTATCCCTCATACTCCTGCCTTGTCGATGGTGGGACAGGGATTTGCAGGGGTAGGTGGGGAGAGTCCGGACGGGAGTTAGTCGCTGCAGGATTCCCAGCCTCTGACCTGCTCCTTGTAGCCCCCTGGGTTGATATGGGGCTGGGTCCAGCTCAGTTTCTGTTCAATGGTAACCCCCAGGATGTTGATGGGGTTTGGTGGGGGGGGAGCTGGGGGGAATTCAGTGGAGGTAACGCCATTCAATGTTAAGGGGGCAATGCTTAGATTCTCTCTCGGTGGAGACGGTCATAGCCTGGCATTTGTGTGGCACGAATGTTCCTTGCCATGTGCCACCCCAAGCCTGGATATGGTCCAGATCTTGTTGGATTTGAACACGGACTGCTTCAGTATCTGCACAGTCGCGAATGGTGCTGGAGATCATGCAATCATCAGCGAACTTCCCCGTTTCTGACCTTGCCATGGACGGAGGGTTATTTTTGCTTCGCGTGCGCAGTCCTTTGTTTCATATTGATTGGAACCTCCTTAGAGCAGAAGATTTGAATGGAGCTGTTTTTGTAAGGTGTGTTCAGGAGGGTTTCCTAATGCAGTACGTTGACAGGCCGACGAGGGGAGAGGCCATTCTAGACTTGGTGCTTGGAAACGAGCCGGGGCAGGTATCAGATCTTGTGGTGGGAGAGCATTTTGGTGATAGTGACCATAACTGCCTCACATTCTACATAGCTATGGAGAAGGAGAGGATTAGGCAAAATGGGAGGATATTTAATTGGGGAAGAGGAAGCTATGATGCGATTAGACATGAGTTAGGAAGCATGGACTGGGAGCAATTGTTCCATGGTAAGGGCACTATAGACATGTGGAGACTGTTTAAGGAACAGTTGTTGCGAGTGATGAATAAACATGTCCCTCTGAGACAGGCAAGGGGTAAGATAAAGGAACCTTGGATGACGAGAGTGGTGAAGCTTCTTGTGAAAAGGAAGAAGGTAGCTTACATAAGGTGGAGGAAGCTAGGGTCAAGTTCAGCTAGAGAGGATTACACGCAGGCAAGGAAGGAGCTCAAAAATGGTCTGAGGAGAGCCAGGAGGGGGCACGAGAAAGGCTTGGCAGAACGAATTAGGGAGAACACAAAGGCATTTTACACTTATGTGAGGAATAAGAGAATGGTCAAAGAAAGGGTAGGGCCGATCAGGGATAGCATAGGGAACTTGTGTGTGGAGTCTGAGGAGGTAGGGGAAGCCCTAAATGAGTATTTTTGCTTCTGTCTTTATGAAAGAAACGAACTTTGTAGTGAATGAAACCTTTCAAGAGCAGGTGTGCATGCTGGAATGGATAGAGATAGAGGAAGCTGATGTGCTGAAAATTTTGTCAAGCATTAAGATTGACAAGTCGCCAGGCCCGGACCAGATTTGTCCTTGGCTGCTTTGGAAACGAGAAATGCAATTGCTTCGCCACTTGCGAAGATCTTTGCATCCTCGCTCTCAACTGGAGTCGTACCTGAGGACTGGAGAGAGGGAAATGTAATTCCTCTCTTCAAGAAAGGAAATAGGGAAATCCCCGGCAATTACAGACCAGTAAGTCTCACGTCTGTCGTCTGCAAGGTGTTAGAAAGGATTCTGAGGGATAGGATTTATGACCATCTGGAAGAGCGTGGCTTGATTAAATGCAATCAACATGGCTTTGTGAGGGGCAGGTCATGCCTCACAAACCTTATCGAGTTCTTTGAGGATGTGACTAGAAAAGTTGATGAGGATCAAGCTGTGGATGTGGTGTATATGGACTTCAGTAAGGCATTTGATAAAGTTCCCCATGGTAGGCTCATTCAGAAGGTCAGGAGGAATGGGATACAGGGGAACTTAGCTGTCTGGATACAGAATTGGCTGGCCAACAGAAGACAGCGAGTGATAGTAGAAGGAAAATATTCTGCCTGGAAGTCAGTGGTGAGTGGTGTTCCACAGGGCTCTGTCCTTGGGCCTCTACTGTTTGTAATTTTTATTCATGACTTGGATGAGGGGATTGAAGGATGGGTCAGCAAGTTTGCAGACGACACAAAGGTTGGAGGTGTCGTTGACAGTATAGAGGGCTGTTGTAGGCTGCAGCGGGACATTGACAGGATGCAGAGATGGGCTGAGAGGTGGCAGATGGAGTTCAACCTGGATAAATGCGAGGTGATGCATTTTGGAAGGTCAAATTTGAAAGCTGAGTACAGGATTAAGGATAGGCAGTGTGGAGGAACAGAGGGATCTTGGTGTGCAGATACATAGATCCCTTAAAATGGCCACCCAAGTGGACAGGGTTGTTAAGAAAGCATATGGTGTTTTGGCTTTCATTAACAGGGGGATTGAGTTTAAGAGTCGTGAGATCTTGTTGCAGCTCTATAAAACTTTGGTTAGACCGCACTTGGAATACTGCGTCCAGTTCTGGTCGCCCTATTATAGGAAAGATGTGGATGCTTTGGAGAGGGTTCAGAGGAGGTTTACCAGGATGCTGCCTGGACTGGAGGGCTTATCTTATGAAGAGAGGTTGACTGAGCTCGGACTTTTTCATTGGAGAAAAGGAGGAGGAGAGGGGACCTAATTGAGGTATACAAGATAGTGAGAGGCATAGATAGAGTTGATAGCCAGAGACTATTTCCCAGGGCAGAAAAGGTTAACACGAGGGGTCATAGTTTTAAACTGGTTGGAGAAAAGTATAGAGGGGATGTCAGAGGCGGGTTCTTTACACAGAGTTGTGAGAGCATGGAATACGTTGCCAGCAGCAGTTGTGGAAGCAAGGTCATTGGGGACATTTAACAGACTGCTGCACATGCATATGGTCACAGAAATTTGAGGGTGCATACATGAGGTGCAATGGTCGGCACAACATCGTGGGTTGAAGGGCCTGTTCTGTGCTGTACTGTTCTATGTTCTATGTATCTCCCAGTTTCTCGTTCCAGGCAAGGCTACATCCTGTTGAATCGCTTGCGTGCCCTCCCCCGTGCTTTCGCAGCCTTTCCCCCGTAAAACAAAAGACTGGCGGACGTTGGCAATATGAAACAAACAGAAACAGAGCTTGCTGGAGACTCTCAGCAGGCCTGGCAGCATCTGTGGAGAGAGAAACATTTCTGACACTTTGAGTCCAGCTCTGAGTCTTTGACTAAGGACACGCACACGAAGGTCCCTTCATTGATTTCACTGATGTCGCTGGCCTGGCACAGCGTTTATTGCCCCATCCCGAACTGCCCCAGAGGGCAGTTCAAAGTCAACCACATTGCTGTGGGGCTGGAATCACGTGTAGGCCAGACAAAATAAGAATGGCAGTTTCCTGTCGTGAAGTACAATAGTGAACCAGATGAGTTTTTCTGAAAATCAGCAACGGATTCATGGGCGCCGTCAGATTCCTCATTCTTGGATTTGAACTGTATTCCCAGAACATCTCCCAGTATCTGTCTGGGTATCTCCTGCTCCCACCCCGTTTGCTCTGGTTTTCTCCCACAGACCAAGTTTGCGCAGATTAGGGTGGATTGGCCAGGCATAATTACCCCGTAGAGTCCAAGGTTGTGCAGGCTGGGTGGGTTAGCCATGCGAATTGCAGGATTCGAGGGACTGGATATGGGGGTGGGAATGGGTCTGGGTGGGATGTGCTTCCCAGGAGCGGTGTGGCCTGTTTCCACAGTGTAGGAATTCCAGAATTCTCCATTACCAGAGTCTCTGGGTTATCAGTCCTGTGAAGTTTCCACTAGGTCATCCCCTCCCCTTCTGAAGCAAGCAGTGTTCAGTATCAAGCGACCGCAACTCGAATCCCTACATTACGGCAAGGTGCCATCGGGTCCGAACTGAACATCCAAAGAGAATCACACACAGGCCCAGCACACTGCCCTATCTCCATAATCCAGCACCTAGAATGGCCAAAGTAGTACAGCCAACCCGCCCTAACCCGCACATCCCTGGGCACTATGGGACAATTTAGCACGGCCAACCCACCCTAACTCGCACATCCCTGGGCACTACGGGACAATTTAGCACGGCCAACCCACCCTAACTCGCACATCCCTGCGCACTACGGGACAATTTAGCACAGCCAATCCCACCCTAACCCGCACATCCCTGGGCACTACGGGACAATTTAGCACGGCCAATCCACCCTAACCCGCACATCCCTGGGCACTACGGGACAATTTAGCACAGCCAATCCACCCTAACCAATACATCCCTGGGCACTACGGGACAATTTAGCACGGCCAATCCCACCCTAACCCGCACATCCCTGCGCACTACGGGACAATTTAGCACGGCCAATCCACCCTAACCCGCACATCCCTGGGCACTACGGGACAATTTAGCACGGCCAGTCCCACCCTAACCCGCACATCCCTGGACACTACGGGACAATTTAGCACGGCCAATCCACCCTAACCCGCACATCCCTGGGCACTACGGGACAATTTAGCACGGCCGATCCACCCTAACCCGCACATCCCTGGGCACTACGGGACAATTTAACACGGCCAATCCACCCTAACCCGCACATCCCTGCGCACTACGGGACAATTTAGCACGGCCAATCCACCCTAACCCGCACATCCCTGGGCACTGCGGGACAATTTAGCATGGCCAATCCACCCAAATCCACACATCCCTGGGCACTACGGGACAATTTAGCACAGCCAATCCACCCAAATCCACACATCCCTGGGCACTACGGGACAATTTAGCACGGCCAATCCACCCTGTATTGCACATCTCTGGACTTTGGGAGGAAACCCACGCAGATACTGGGGGAGAACATGCAAACTCCACACGGACAGTGTCTCAAGGGTGGAATCGAACCTGGGTCTCTGGCGCTGCGAGGCAGCGGCAGAAGATACAGAAGCCTGAACACTCGCACAGTCAGGTTCAGGAACAGCTTCTTCCCGTCCGTTATCAGGCTGCTGAATGGACGCTAACCTCATGTGATGTAACCTTTTTGACCTGCACATCCTTTGCCTGCCTGTGATGGTGGCGGTATTATCACTGAATTGTTGACCCAGACAACGTTCTAGGGACCCGGGTTCAAATCAATGGCAGGCGGTGGGATTTGAATTCAATAAAATATCTGGAATTAAGAGTCTAGCAATGACCGTGAGTCCATTATTGGGGGGGAAACCCATCTGGTTCGCTGATGCCCTTCAGGGAAGGAAACCGCCATCCTGACCTGGTCTGGTCTACACGTGACTCCAGAACCACAGCAATGTGGTTGACACTGAAGTCCCCCTCTGGGCACACAGGGGTGGGGCAATAAATGCCAGGCCCCCCCGGCCAGCCGTGCCCTCCTTCTGTGAATGGATTTATAGGGAAAACACAAGTTTTTCACTGTATTTAGGTACATGTCACAATAAAATCAAAACCAAACCAAAATCACCGAGCCACCGCACCCCAAAATGCGCTCCCCTCATGCTTTCCAGGGTTGAGCCCCATCTGCTCAGCCAGTAGAGGCCCCCAAAACAGCAGAGGGAGGCCATTCAGCCCATCGGTTCTGCCATCCAATGAGGTCAAGGTTGTGCCCATTGGGAAAGGGGTTGTAAAATCAGGGGATTTTTACTGAGTGCTCTCACAGCCTTCCTGCCCGACAGGGGGAATGCCCTGAGAGGGCCAATGCGATGGGGTTAATGAAGGAGAAATTGGAGCTTTCAGGGCTGCCCCATGACCTGCTCCATCTCCTGGATCAAGACTCACCTGCCTCCTCAACCAAACCTGCTCATCCTCCGACCCCGCCCCCCCCGAATGAACCCTTTCCATTGGTCCTAACCATGTCAATCACCGCTTCTCTGCACGCCCATTGGTCAGTTGTGGCAACTGCCTTCGGGCCATCTTCCGGTCCGCCGCCACCACCACCACATCCGCGACTGCTGCCACCCGCCCATGGTTACACCTCCTATTGGCTCATGGGATGTCCGTCTCCGCGCAAGCCCATTGGTCAGATCTGAGAGACCCGCCCAACCAACATCCGGTCTGCTGCTCACCGCGTGCCATACACTTGTCGCCCCGCCTTCCAGGCGCTACATTGCCCATTGGCCCGCACCATGCCGATCACCGCCTCTGCGTACGCCCATTGGCCCGCCCACACCCGCCGCCAACTGTTTCTCGGCCGGCAGACGTGTCCTTTCCCCGCCAGCCTCCCCGCTTCCTATTGGCTGTAGAAATGACCATCACCGCAAGCACCCAGGTCCATTGGTCAATTGGTAATGCGACGCCCCCCCCTCCATTCATTAACTCACGTGCTTTGCCCCAACACGCAACAATCCGGTCCGTCCCCGGGCACATTCCCCCACAGATTTCCTGCGCAACCGCAAAGCCTGCCGGTGTGGAGCCACTGCCTCACAATTTTGTTTCCCAGCCAAAAGATTGTGTCCGTTTGTTGCACTTGTGTTGTCACTGTCTAGAGGGTTCGATGCAATGACAGTCTGTTTAAAAACGCCACTGTGGCTCTAAAAGGTTAATCAAAAACAACATCGGAACAGGAGGAGGCCATTCAGCCCCTTGAGCCTGTACCACCATTCAAAGGGATCATGGTTGAGCTGTAGCCTAACTCCATAGACCTGCCTTTGGCTCACACCCCTTTGCTTAACAAAAATTTATCTATCATAGAGTCATAGCAACATTACAGGGAGGCAATGACCTAGTGGTATTATCACTGGACTGTTAATCCAGAGACCTAGACAACATTCTGGGGATAACAAGGCGCAGAGTTGGATGAACACAGCAGGACAAGCGGCATCAGAGGAGCAATATTGCAGCCTTCCTGCTCCTATGATGCTACTTGGCCTGCTGTGTTCATCCAGCTTTACACCTTGTTACCCAAGATTCTCCAGCATCTGCAGTTCCTACTATCTCTGAAACAACATTCTGGGGACCTGGGTTCAAATCCCACCAAGGCAGACGGTGGATTTGTATTCAACCAATATTTGGAGTTAAGCGTCTAATGGTTCACAAGGGACGGAAACTGCCAACCTTACCTGGTCTGGCCTAAAATGAGACTCCAGACCCACAACAACGTGGTTTGCTCTGAACTGCCTTCTGAGCAATTAGGGATGGGCAATAAATGCTGCCCAGCCAGCGATGCCCTCATCCCATAAACCAATAAAGGAAAAAGTACGTGTGTATATACAGCACAGAATCAGAGCCTTCAGTCCAACTTGTCTACGTCGACCAGATATCCTAAATTGTTCTAGTGCAATTTGGCCCATATTCCTCTAAAGTCTTCCTATTCATTTACCCATAGAGATGTCTTTTAAATGTTGTAATTGTACCAGCTTCCACCGGCAGTTCGTTCCATAAACGCACCACCCTCAGCGTCAAAAAGTTACCCGTAACGTTGGGAAAATTAAGAACTGATCATCGACTTCAGAAAGGAGAACATGCACACCAACAGAACTGAGGTTGAAGAGCATCAAGTTCCTCCGAGTGATGATAACCGACTACCTATGCCGTAGACATCCCACGTAGATGCGATGGTCAAGAGGGCCTCTTCTTGCTCAGAAGGCTCAGGAAATCTGAGCATGTCCAATAAGGTCCCTCACCAATTTAGACAGGGGTGCCATAGAAAGCATACTGCTCTGGCCAGGACCATAAAAAAACTCGAGAGTTGTGTGCACAGCCCAGACCATCATGCAAGCCAACCTTCCATCCATTGACTCCATCTACACTTCCCGTTGCCATGGGAAGGCCGCCTGCATCAAAGACCCCTCCCACCCCCGTAATACTCTCTTCCAACCTTTTCCATCAGGCAGAGGTTTGAACACATGCACCAACAGGTTCAAGAACAGCTTCTTCCCTGCTGTTATTAGACTGTGAATGGACCTCTCCAATTTCAGATGTTGATCTGGCTTTTTATACCTTTTGCAGTCTAACCCCGTACGCCTCACTCAGTCTAAGCACCCTATGCTCTGTATGTCCTTGTTTGCTATGACCTGCCTGTACTGCTTGCAAACAAAATTTTCATTGCATTTAGGAACATATGACAACAATAAGTTAAATCAAATCAAAAACCTGATTCTGCATTACTACAACACCGCGGTCAGATATCAGAATATTCAGACAGCTAAAACAAGTTGCACAGGCCATCAGCAAGGCTTCAGGAGTGCCTGAACTAGGTGAAACATGCTGATAGTTCTGCACCCCCTCAGCACTGAGCCTCCAACAGTGTGGCAGTCCCTCAGGACTGAGCCTCCGACAGTGCGGCGCTGCCTCAGCACTGAGCCTCAGTGTACTCAGACTGGACTGTGCACTGTAAGCTCTGAAACATGGCTTGGACCTGTAACCTTGTGACTGCGCTGAGGTGGGGTGGTACCTTTCAATGGCTTCTCTCAATGTCTCCCTTGAACTGGACCAGGAACCCAGCATAATCTGACCTTAAACTCACCGAAGTCTGTAAAATATGCCATTAAGTGCCATGCAGGAGAGATAAATTGCTGACAAGATTCCCTCTTATGTACACACATGTAGAATAACACTCCAAAAATAAAGAATCGTCGGTAAAGATTTATTAAAAAACAAAGACAGATCACAATAAACAAGTATCAAAAGCTACGAAAACAGGAGATTGCATGGGGTACACTACATTCCAGGGCTCCGGATCTAAGGAGTCCTGTCAGTGAATTGGCTGGGGGTTACCCCAGGACGCAGGGTGTGCTCTTAACCCTGCACAGGGTTCAATAAAATGTCGCTTCTGGGGGAGCCACAGCGAGGCCTACAGCCACATGGCATGGTTAAGGATTCCGCCTGGGAGAGGAAATCGTGGGGTTATGGGTGGAACAGGGAGGAAAGCGAAGTTGATCTCATTGAATGGCAGAGCAGACCCGATGGGCCAAATGGCCTACATTCTGCTCCTACAGGGACAGAGAGTGTCTTACAAAAATGAGCAGCAGCAATAAGGTGAAATTAAAGTCTAGGTGCATTTTACAGCAGTCACTAATTACTGTGTCCCCCCCCGCCTTCCCGTTCCCCCTCTTTACACATACAGAAGGAAAAAAAAAGACAGACACATTGGCCTTGAGAACCAGTTGTGCAGTTGACTAGCAAGTTTGAATGGAGACGGCAGATCTTTGAAGTAAAGTGGCAGACAGATTCTCTCTCAACTAAAAGGACTCAATATGGTGGCTCAGTGGTTAACGCTGCTGCTTTATAGTGTGAGGGACCCGGGTTTGATTCCAGCCTCGGGTTCTGTATAGAGTTTGAACCTTTGCATTCCTGCTGCCCACCACCAACCTGTGTCTGTGAGGGTTTCCTCCCACAGTCCAAAACTGGGTGGGTTAGAGTGGACTGGCCGTGCTAAACTGCCCCGTAGTGTCCAGGGATGTGCGGGTTAGGGTGGGTTGGCCGTGCTAAATTGTCTCGTAGTGCCCAGGGATGTGTGGGTTAGGGTGGGTTGGCCGTGCTAAATTGTCCCGTAGTGCCCAGGCATGTGCAGGTTAGGGTGGATTGGCCGTGCTAAATTGTCCCGTAGTGCCCAGGGATGTGCGGGTTAGGGTGGGTTGGCCGTGCTAAATTGTCCCGTAGTGCCCGGGGATGTGCAGGTTAGGGTGGATTGGCCGTGCTAAATTGTCCCGTAGTGCCCAGGGATGTGTGGGTTAGGGTGGATTGGCCGTGCTAAATTGTCCCGTAGTGCCCAGGGATGTGTGGGTTAGGGTGGATTGGCCGTGCTAAATTGTCCCATAGTGCCCAGGGATGTGCGGGTTAGGGTGGATTGGCCGTGCTAAATTGTCCCGTAGTGCCCAGGGATGTGCGGGTTAGGGTGGGATTGGCCGTGCTAAATTGTCTCGTAGTGCCCAGGGATGTGCGGGTTAGGGTGGGATGGCCGTGCTAAATTGTCCCGTAGTGCCCAGGGATGTGCGGGTTAGGGTGGATTGGCCGTGCTAAATTGTCCTGTAGCGCCCAGGGATGTGCAGGTTAGGGTGGATGGGCCGTGGTAAATTGCCCCATAGTGACCAGGGATGTGCGGGTTAGGGTGGATTGGCCATGCTAAATTGTCCCGTAGTGACCAGGGATGTGCGGGTGAGGGTGGGCTTGGCCGTGCTAAATTGTCCCACAGTGACCAGGGATGTGCGGGTTAGGGTGGATTGGCCGTGCTAAATTGTCCCGTAGTGACCAGGGATGTGCGGGTTAGGGTGGGCTTGGCCGTGCTAAATTGTCCCACAGTGACCAGGGATGTGCGGGTTAGGGTGGGCTTGTCCGTGCTAAATTGTCCCACAGTGACCAGGGATGTGCGGGTTAGGGTGGATTGGCCGTGCTAAATTGTCCCGTAGTGACCAGGGATGTGCGGGTTAGGGTGGGATTGGCCGTGCTAAATTGTCCCGTAGTGCCCAGGGATGTGCGGGTTAGGGTGGGATGGCCGTGCTAAATTGTCCCGTAGTGCCCAGGGATGTGCGGGTTAGGGTGGGATGGCCGTGCTAAATTGTCCCGTAGTGCCCAGGGATGTGCGGGTTAGGGTGGGATTGGCCGTGCTAAATTGTCCCGTAGTGCCCAGGGATGTGCGGGTTAGGGTGGGATGGCCGTGCTAAATTGTCCCGTAGTGACCAGGGACGGACAAGCTAGTTGGGTCATTCATGGCAAATGCAGCATTAGAAGGGATGGGACTGGTTTGGGTGGGATGGTCTTTGGAGGTTTGGCACACACTTGATGGGCCGAATGGCCTGATGTAGGGGTTTCTACAATTCAGATCTTGTATCACAGCTGAACCCCAACCCACCAACCTCAAGGAGGGGAGGGCACTGTTAGGAAAACTAAAGATTCCAGAGCCAGCTGGGGATTAAAGGGCAGGTAAGGGCTCGAGAGACCGAATGGTCACATGTAAGTGGAGTTGAGTCCTGATTGGTCTCTCTGCTGCCCAACATTGAGCAGGAATTTTGGCGATTCGCACGGACAGACGGCAGAGGGAGGTCAGGCTGACATGGCGTGCAGAGTATCACAAGGTTAAAAGTGAGGTCGGGGCAGGACGCGGCTGAAGGTTGAAGCAGCTCGGCCCCTCTATTGGCAGACTATCACAACGCCACCGCTGCTCTGGCACACCCCTGGCCCTGGTGCCGCACAAATTCCTCTTTGACACGTTTTCTGAACCCGCTCCCTCCTCCGGCTGGTCGATACCTTCGGGAAACAGTCGCACCTCAGCTCAAGGCTTGTTCTCAGGGGATGAAAGGAGAATCCACGCGAACCATGCTCCGTAGCATCGGTCGCGAGAAGGAATCCCACGACAAGAAATGCAAAGAGCAGTGTGAGAAATCAAGCAGCGTCCGTCTTCCTGGTGTCCCTGGGCCCACCCCAGAAACACTCCACCAGTCTCAGCCTGAAAGTGAGCCCGAGCTGTTAGAAGCAGAGGTGAAGCGTGGGCTATTGTGCAGAGGGGCTTTGTCAGAGTGCTCTGGGTGGTCCAGGGTGGAGGTTGGAGGGGTGGGGAGGGGAAAGGTGGGGGCACAGTAGAACGTCCGGGACATCACAACCCTTCCAGCTCTTTCTTCGGCAACGGTCTCCTGAACAGCAGGATGTGAGGCTCTGAGGGAGAAAGACGCAGTGTGTTAGCATTTAAGAGGCAGCGCGACACCACGGCCGGGGGAAGGTGGGCGTGACACACAGACTATTGATCCGCAGGCACACGAGGGGATTTTAGGGATGGGCTAAAGATGACTGTTTCTGGTAGAGCCTTAATGGGGCGAGAGAGAGAACAGAGAGAGAGAGGACAGAGAGAGAGAGGACAGAGAGAGAGATAGGGAGGGGTCATAGGAGGCCGGCGGAGGCGACAGAGGTAGGGAGGGGGCGTAGGAGGCCAGAGGGGGTGACAGAGGTAGGGAGGGGGAGTAGGAGGCCGCAGGAGGTGACAGAGGTAGGGAGGGGGAGTAGGAGGTGACAGAGATAGGGAGGAGGTGTAGGAGGTCACAGAGTTAGGGAGGGGGTGTAGGAGGTCACAGAGTTAGGGAGGGGGTGTGTAGCTAGCTTTCAGCTGTGTTACCTGGCTCATGAATCATGTAGTGAATCCAGCCCGGGCTTTGCTGTACCCCCAAGTTCCTCCACTCGGTTTCAGACATGAGGTGAGTTTTGGGCACGAGCTTTGCAATCTTTTTGGGCAGCATGACATGACTGGAGTTAGAAAAAGAAAAAGAAAACAATGTGAACGCCCGAGTCCGAGTATTCAATCTCCGGGGGTCGGAACTGAGTCATGGTGTCAAGTGAAAGCCTCAAGTGAGGGGTGAACCTGGTAGAGGATCCTGGTATGAATCATAACAACGTGCCTGGACCTTCTCTGTCAACACTTGCTCCCTAATGAAGGCTATCCACCTTAAAATAAATCAAAAGAACCACAGATGCCAGAAATCTGAAACAAAAGCACGCAAAACACTGTGCGGTCTGCCAGCACCTGTGGAGGGAGAAGTCTGAGTTAACGTTTCGAGTCCAGTGTTTTGCTTGAGGTAGGGTCACTGGATTCTAAATATTTTCTCTCCCCACAATGCCGCCAGGTCCCCGAGTTTCCCCAGCAATTCTTATTACAGACTTTCAGCCGATTGGGAGCAACAACGGCGGTTCAGCGCTTAGCGCTGCTGCCTCACAGCACAAGGGGCCTGGGTTCGAATCTGCCCTCAGGCGATGGTGAGTGTGGATTTTGCTCGTTGTCACCCCATATCTGTGTGGGTTTCCTCCAGGTATCCCACCACAGTCCAAAGATCTGCACATCAGGTTGGATTGGTAAACTAATTTGCGCATAGTGCCCAGGGATGTTTAGGTTAGGGTGGACTGGCCATGGGAAATCACCCTGTAGTGGTACAGGCTAGGTGCGTTAGCCATGGGGAATGCAGGATTACAGGGATAGGGTAGGGGGGATGGTGATTCTGGGTGGAATATTCTTCAGAAGGTAGGTGTGAACCTGACTGGCCGAATGGTCAGTGGGGATTGAATGAAAACAAATTATTCTCATTGGTCAGCCAGTCAGTCAATCACTCACTTTCCACCACCCCTCCATTGGCTCTCTCTCTCTCCCTCTCTCTCTCTCACACACACATTCACACACACACACACAACATCCTTCTCTGAACTGCAAACACAAGCACCAAACAATCAGCTCAAGGAGTGACCAGTCAACCACTGTTGCAGCAACAGTCCCAATACAACACTGACAGTACTTCAAAAGGTCTGCATTGACGCAAGTTGTCTCTTCAGTTGTCTGTTCTGGATATCAAAATGCAAGGAAGAAATACTGTAGTGCTATAGGACATTTTACAACCACTGGGGAGTTTGAAAACATTTTGCACACCAATGAAGCTACTGTTCAAGTGGACTCACTGTCACATTGTAGGAAATACACCAGATCAACTTGCACACAGTGAGGACCCACGAGAAGCACCGTGCTCACAGGCTATATGTCCTCACTCCTGTAGCATTCATTGACAGATAAATATGAAGATATGATTCTGGAGATACCTGACCAACTCATTGTCAAAGCAATAAAGTATCTTAAAATCATTGATTCCCTGCAGTGTGGAAGCATCCCATTCAGCCTGAGGTTACACTGACCCTCTGAAGAGCATCCCACCCTGTCCATGTAAGCCTGCATTTATTATGGCTAATTGACCTAGCCTGGACATCCCTAGATACTATTGCCAATCTACCCTAACTTGCACAGCTTTGGATTGTGGGAAACTGGAGCATCCAGGAGGAACTCCATGCAGACACGGGGTGGAGAACGTGAAAACTCCACTCAGACAGTTGTCCGACGTGTGAAATTGAACCCGGGGTCCTGGTGCCATGAGATTGTAGTGCTAACCACTGAGTCACCGTGCTACCCCTTCTATTTTCATAGAAGGTATTGAAGTGGTAGGCAGCCCAAAGCTCCTGGGTCATTTTTGCGGTCAGAACATAGGGTATTCTGCAAAGCAGTCGTCCACTGCGCGCTGTGTCTCCCCAACGTTCAGGAGACCACATTGTGAACAGCGAATACAGTAGGAAGAGGAACAAAAGCAGAAGTTGCCAGGGAAGCTCATCAGGTCTGGCAGCAACTGTGAAAAAGAAACATCAAAGTTAACGTTTCGAGTCCGATCATCCTTTCTTAGAACAGTAGAAGAAACCTTGTCTGGGCCAGCGACTGGCGGAAGCTAGGCGGGATGTCAGCTCCAGGACTACAACTCCCGGCGGGCACTTCGAGCGGGAATCTGCCCTATCTAGATCACTGACTTCCGGCCGTTACCGGAAGCGAAGCTCAATGTCAGGACTACACCTCCCGGCGGGCTGCGCGTAGTGAATCAACCGGGGCGGTTTCCGGTGGGGGATGGAAGGGTCTTCGATCAAAGAGAAAAGAACACCCACAGTTTGTTTTAGAAAGAAAACGAGGAGACGCTCCATGAAGGGGAAGTGGAGATGGAAATCGCGAAGTCAAAGGGCCGCTGTGGAAGAGAGACGACGGGCCATTTTTTACAAAGACTCCTGAGGAATTTCTTTACGCGGTTGATCCTCTCCAACCCGCCGCCGCCCTGCTATCTCACCGGTATTCGTACTCGCCGTCATTGTACCGATCCGAGTAGTAAATCTCGTGTCGATCCATTTCCCAACCGCTGCTCTCCTTCCCAACTCCCACACTGCTACCTCTCGAACCGAACTAGCGCGCCCTCGCTCCTCATGGGCCGGCCGGTCCGTCAGTCATTCGCCAGCCCAGTGCCATTGGTCCGCGCGTGTCAGTCTCCCCGCCCCCTATTGGCCCGTGTGCGCCCCGCCACCCCTCCTTTGGACAGCTCGGAAGCACCCACCACCTTCGATTGGTCTACATCGCTGTCCATCTGCTTCTAACCCCGCCCACTACGGTTCCTCACCATGGATTGGACAGTGAGGCAGGCATGGCACGTCCATCCCACCCCACCCGCCGTCTTTTATAGGTTAGATTCGTCGGCCTGGCCGCACCCCCAGGAGTGGGACGGTCCACCAGCTGTCGACCCCGCCCATGTCTTCCATTATTGGGCGGCCTCCATTGGCCCAGCTCCCATTGGTGAAACTGTCTGTCACGTCCCAGCCCCGGCGTCTGATTGGTTTACTGCGTGCAGCCTGTCTCTTCCCGATTGGTCAGCTGAGCCATCAGACTGTCCGTCAATTCATTGTTCCCCCCCCCTTTATGTCCGCTGGCCGTCAAACAGCCCTTTGCTCCCAATCGTCGGATGGGCTGTCAGTCAAATAGAACGCGCCAACCAGCGGATAATCCCCCAATGTCGGCGGGGCCTAGCCACCATGAACGTTTCCAATTGGTTGACGCGGCTGTCTATCTTCCTTGCACGTCTTCCCTCTTGTTGATCATTGCTCCTGTCGGTCAGCGCCTGCTCTTCCTCTCATTGGTCAGTTTGTGTTCGCCGCCCTTCTCCCTTCGGTCATACTGTATTGAGACACCTCCAACGGCCGCCCTCGCATTGATAGGTCCCTGCCAGCGTCAGAGATGGCTGCACTCCCCACCCCCACAGCCCTCTGATTGGTCTATCCCTGCTGTCTGTCAGTCATATCCGCTCTCTATTGGTGACTATCGATGTCACTCGACACGCCCATTCCCCCACCCGGCCGCCCCTCCCCCATCGTTCAGGCTCCTGTAAATTAGCCTAGTCCCAGAATGTGGTTCAAAAAACGTTTAGCACTAACGTTTATAGAATTTATTCGTATTTTGTCTGTTTGTGAAAACTCTGCGAAAAAAATTACAACAGTTTGCAAAAGAAAGTTGTTCGTTAGAGTTCTTCAGAAAAGTCGTTTGCAAAAGTTCTGAGCAAAGGTTGATTATTAAACCTCTTTGCAAAAGTTCTTCATAAAGGTTCCTCACAAGAGTTGTTTCAAAGGTTTTTCTTTAAAGTGGTTTGCAAAAGTTCTGAAAAATAGTTTGCAAAAGCTTTCAAAAGCTGTTTGCAAAAGCTCTCAAACGTTTTTGCAAAAGTTCTCGAAAGTTCTTCACGAATGTTCTCAAAAGTTTTTTGCATACAATCTCAAAAGTTGTTTACAAACAATCTCAGAAGTAATTTGCCGAAGTCCTCAAAAGTTGTTTGCAAAAGTTCTCCGTCATACTCATTCGCAAAATTTGTTCACTAGATCTGCTTGCGAAAAGTTCATGAAGGTATTTGTTTGGAAACGCTGTTTGCAGAAGTTCTTCACAAAACCATTCAAGAAAAGTTCTTCTCGAATGTTGTTTGTCTGGGATCTGTGCTCAAATTCCTTAAACAATTTCTTGACAATACGTGCTCGGTGAAGTTTTCTGCAAATCTCTTGGTGCGGGTTTCCTCTGGGTTCACCCGTTTCCTCCCACAGTCCAAAGATGTGCAGGGTAGGTGGATTGGCCGTGCTAAATTGCCTGTCGCGTTTAGGGATGTGTAGATTAGATGGGTTATATGG
The DNA here is from genome assembly GCF_030684315.1 of Stegostoma tigrinum. Lineage (NCBI taxonomy): Eukaryota > Metazoa > Chordata > Chondrichthyes > Orectolobiformes > Stegostomatidae > Stegostoma > Stegostoma tigrinum. Next base: position 5,213,812 of record NC_081400.1, read on the forward strand.
GGATGGGTCTGGGTGAGATGCTCTGAGGGTCGTTGTGGGGCTGAAGGGCCTGTTTCCACACTTTAGGGATTCTCTGAAAAGTTGCTTACAAAAATTTTGCTTGAAGGTAGTCCGTGCTGACCCTGATACCATTTTTAAACCAATCCCAGATGGCATCAGTGGAGTGGCATCCCTGCCTGGTCCAGGATTGCTCCGCCCCTGTTTACCTTCTCTGCCTCTTTGTTTTGTTTTAATCCCTTTTTCTCTTTTAAGGTCTTTTCGGTGCCTTTGGTGTGGCACGTGTGTGTGTGCCCGCCTGTGCACAAGAGAGTGTGGGCGCAGCTTTTCAAGATGGCGGAGCCGGCAATGGTTGGCTTGTCTGCTCAAGACTGGCCGCACCCTTTCTTACCGCGCCCCCCCCCCAATTTTCTGTCTTCTTCTCTTCGTGTTCCTGACATTGTGGAGGGGCTGGAACAGCGTTGGTATGGACTCCTGGCTCTGTAGGCCCAAAATCGGCAGCAAGGCGTCAGCTGCAGTGATGAGTGGGCAAGGAGTCCTGATGGCAGTAGGCCCGGAGCGTGGACCTTGCAAAGGCCCAGAGCTGTACTTGGGACCTGGGGCTGATGAAGGTGAAATCTATCTTCTTTTTCTTATTTTCTTTTGTACCTCAAAAATGGGGCCACAGTGCAGCGACCGAACCCGTTTCCCAGTATCTCCCAAGTTATATGGACATTCAAATTAAGAGCGAGGGTGGGCCGTTCAGCCCCTCAAGCCTGTTCTGCCACATGATAAGATCATGGCTCATCTCTCAGACTTCCCTGCGGGCCTGAAGATAATCCTGTAGTCCCTTTAAAACATTAGCGAAGGCTTGCGTTGACATCCAATTCTGAAATTCTGTGGTTAATCAGCCTTTGTTTGACCCAGGCTTGGGCTTACAGTTAATTTCACTTGAGGAGATGATGCATGTGGATGGTTTTACAAACAGGATTCTAATTATGCTCGGTTTGTTGATAACGTGAATAAATAGCACGCTCTCTGTCTGCATTTTCTTCAACTACTTTTTTGACTGCTCTTTCAGCAGTCCCACCCAGTTCTGTTTGCTGTAAAGATATATTTTGGTGAATGTTGCCTTGTGCATTCCAATTTCCACTTGGTGTGGGAGTGGGGGAAAGGACTGGGTTCCCCCAACTATACTTACAATGGAATGGAGATTGATTTCTCATGTGCCTGTTAGCTTTCAGATGGTAGACTGGCCAACATGGGTATTAACATGTGCTTAATAAAAACCCAAAGAACTGCGGATGCTGTAAATCAGAAACAAAAATAGAAATTACTGGAAAAGCCACATTGGAAATGACAATGGCTTGTGAGGAAAAGTGTCGTAATGGTTTTTTGTTTGGTCGCTTTTCTGTTCCAGTACTCCTTTATAGGGATCTGAATCGACAATGATGGTTTAAGGTGAGAGGGGGAAAGATTTAAAAGGGACCTGAGGGGTAACTTTTTCACACAGAGGGTGGTGTGTGTATGGAAGGAGGAAGTGGGTGGGGGCTGGTACAGTTACAGCATTTAAAGGGCATCGGGATGGGGACATGGATAGGAAGGGGTTAGAGGGAAATGGGTGAAATGTTGGTAAATGGGACTCGATTTATTTAGGATATCTGGCTAGCATGGATGGATTGGACCAAAGGGTCTGGTTCCACGCTGTACAACACTGACTCCATAACTCCATTTGCCAGCATTTGCCCCCCATCCCTCTAACCCCTTCCTATCCATGTCCCCATCCTGATGCCTTTTAAATGCTGGAACTGTACCAGCCCCCACCCACTTCCTCCTTCCGCACACGCACCACCCTCTGTGTGAAAAAGTTACCCCTCAGGTCCCTTTCCCCTCTCACCTTAAACCTATGCCCCTCTAGTTTTGGACTCCCTGGGGAAAAAGACCATGTCTATTCCCCCTATCCATGCCCCTCATTGATTTTATAAACTTTTATAACGTCACTCCCTCCGCTCCTGATAATCCAGTGAAAAGACGAGTCCAGGCCCATCCAGACTCTCCCTATCGCTCAAACCCTCCCACATCATTGTAAATTTCTTCTGCACCCTTTCCAGTTTAGTAACATCCTTCCTGTAGCAGGGAGACCAGGATTGAATGCAGTATTCCCAAAGTGGCCCTAACCAATGTCCTGTACAGCCTCAACATGACCCTCCCAACTCCCTCTACTCAACGCACTGGCCAGTAAAGGCACACACTGAGTGTTGGTGGCGGAGGGAGCGGGTGCTTGTAATGTGGTGCCAATCCAGGCGGGGGGGGGGGGTGGGAGCTGCTCTGTCCCTGGATGGTGTCGAGCTTCTCGAGCATTTGTTAGAGCTGCCCCCCCACTGTCCAGGGCAAATTGGCCGGGGGTATTCCCTCACACTCCTGCCTTGTAAATGGTGGGACAGGGTTTTGGGGTGAGTCAGGAGGGGAGTCACTCGCTGCAGGATTCCCAGCCTGTGACCTGCTCTTGTAGCCCCCTGTGTTTATGGGGTGTAGTCACCCTCTATTTACAAACAGAGAGTCATAGAGTCATCCAGAATGGAAACAGACCCTTCAGTCCAACAAGTCCCTAATGCTAAACTAAACTAGTCCCACCTGCCTGCTCCTGGCCCATATTCCTCCAAATCTTTCCCTAACCATGTACTTATCCCAATGTCTTTTAAATGTTGTAACTGTACCCACATCCTCCACCTCCTCAGGAAGTCCATTCCACACACGGACCACCCTCTGTATAAGAAATGCCCCTCAGTCTTTTCTTTACATCTTTTTCCTCTCATCTTAAAAATGTGCTCCCTAGTCTTTAAATCCTACCCCCCCCCCCCCCCCCCCCCCCCAATTTAGGGAAAAGATGCCCATCATTTATCCTATCCACGCTCCTCATGATTTTATAAAATTCTATAGGGTCACCTCCCAGCTTCCTACGTTCCAGTGCAATAAAAGGTTTAGCCTATAACCCAAACTTTCCATACCCGGCAACATCCTGGTAAATCTCCTCTGAACCCTCTCCAGCTTGATAGTATCCTTCCTATAACTGGGCGACCAGAACTGGACACTGATCCAGCTCGGTCAGAGCCAGCTCCCAGAGCGAACAGAGCCTCTGACCCTCCTGTTTATATCTGTAAGCCAGGGCTCCCTGATTGGGGCTGTTAATTTAAACCAATCAGGGAACTCAGATTCTATGAGGTCCACCTGGCCGACCTCATTCCAAACCCGACCATATTGGTACCGGTGCAACAGAGAGACGGCAGGAGAAGTGGATATAGGCCAGAGAGTCAGGAGCGATCTTTTGTCGGGTAAGGAATGAAGGGCTTCAGAAAAGGCCATTCAGCCCATCAAACAGCGACTAAAATGGCCAGTGGGCAAATGGGGAGAGTGAAAACGTACAGGCCTGGGTGTTAGGATACCACACATCCTTGAAAGACAACCACAAGGAGGGCAGCATGCGAGTTGGAGGGATGGGGTGGGAGGGATGAGTTTAGAAAGGAGGGACTTTTTTTTGAGGCACTGGGCCTCTGGAAGGAGACAGGAGGTTTCGAAACTGTCGGGGAGAGGCGGGACAAAGTGGCAAGCTTTTTCGAGAAGCCAGCACCGCTCCGCTGGCCAGAATGGCCTCCTGTGCTGTCGGATTTGATTTGACTTTTATATGATCCATTCAGTCTGCCTTAACAGTCTAGTTCAGTCCCTGTACCCTCTAATATTCTCTGACAAAACAGCTCATCATCCCGTTTTTAAAAATAGTTCACAGACTCTTTCAACAACCAGTCTTTCCCGCTAATGACATAAGGCCTGAAGAAATTATTTTGAGCTCTCCTTTAATTATTTTCTCATTATCATATTTTTAAATTTGCTTCCCCCTCAGTTAGTGTGAATACTCCCCCGTTATTTATGCTGTTGTAACCTCACTAGCCCTTCTCAAACCTCTCCTTGCAGCTAATGCCATAAATAACAGTGTATTCTCACAGACATGTCGTCATAGTTGGTGGAGGAAGCTTGACCTGCTTTGGAAATGGACACAAAACAGCCTTTATTGGTCAGTGCGTTGAGTAGAGGGAGCTGGGAGGGTCATGTTGCGGCTGTACAGGACATTGGTTAGGGCCGCTTTGGGAACAGTGTGTTCAATCCTGGTCTCCCTGCTACAGGAAGGATGTTGTGAAAGGGTCAGGAAAGATTTACAGGGATGTTGGAGGGTTTGAGCTACAGGGAGAGGCTGGGGGTGTTTTCCCCGGAGCATCGGAGGCTGAAGGGGGGACCTTATAGAGGTTTATAAAATCAATGAGGGGCATGGATAGGGGGGATAGACAAGGTCTTTTCCCCCAGGGGTAGGGGAGAGTCCAAAACTAGAGGGGCATAGGTTTAAGGTGAGAGGGGAAAGGGACCTGAGGGGTAACTTTTTCACACAGAGGGTGGTGCGTGTATGGAACGAGGAAGTGGTTGGGGGCTGGTACAGTTACAGCATTTAAAAGGCATCAGGATGAGGACATGAATTGGAAGGATTTAGAGGGACAAGGGGCAAATGCTGATGAAGGGACACCTGGCCAGTGTGAGTGAATTTGGCTAAAGGTTCTGTTTCCATGCTTTTATGAAGATACAGAGGAGATTGGTGCTGCTAAATTGTCCCGTAGTGCCCAGGGATGTGCGGGTTAGGGTGGATTGGCCGTGCTAAATTGTCCCGTAGTGCCCAGGGATGTGCGGGTTAGGGTGCATTGGCCGTGCTAAGTTATCATGTAGTGCCCAGGGATGTGCGGGTTAGGGTGTGTTGGCCGTGCTAAATTGTCCCATAGTGCCCAGGGAAGTGCGGGTTAGGATGGGTTGGCCGTGCTAAATTGTCCCATGGTGCCCAGGGATGTGCGGGTTAGGGTGGATCGGCCGTGCTAAATTGTCCCCGTAGTGCCCAGGGATGTGCAGGTTAGGGTGGATTAGCCACGGAAAATGCAGGATTACAGGGATATGGTTGATGGCTGGATCTGGGTGGGATGCCACATGTTTGGTGCAGAGTTGATGGGACAAATGCCCTCTTCCTGCCCTGTAGAGATTCCACGAAAAGCTGTGCAGACCTCACTCCTCTCAAATCCAGCCACCAACCTGATTAAGTGTCCCTCAGAATCTTTCCAGCGAACTGTCTGTGATCTGTCGCCAGAATAGGGAGAGTAAAACTCTTCGCAGCACATGGTGTAACCTCACCCGTGTCCTGTCCAGATGTCACTAACCTTCTCTAATCCTCACACACCATCCTGTTCGCAATAATGATGCTCACAAGTGATTTCCCTCCCAATAAGTGTCATAACAGTGCACTAAGGGCAGATCCAGCAGAAATAGGAACAGAAAATAGGTGGGGTGGGCCATTCATCCCCTTGAGTCTGCTTTCCCAATCAGTTGGGGTAGTGCTGTAGAACAGCGGTTTCAGGTACATAATTGTTTGAAGTTTGTGTCACAGGTAGACAGGGGGGTTAAGGAGGCGTTTGTCACACTTACCTTCATCGCTCAGACCCTTTGAGTGTCGGAGTTGGGGACGTCATGTTGAGGTTGTACAGGGACCTGGGTGAGGGTCTTCTGGAGCACTGTGTCCTGTTCTGGTCTCCCTGTTACAGGAAGGATGTTATTAAACTGGAGAGGGATCAGAAGAGATTTACCAGGATGTTGCCAGGTATGGAGGGTTTGAGTTATCAAGAAAGACTGGGATTTCTTTCACTGGAGTATAGGAGGTGACCTTATAGAAGATTATAAAATCATGAGGGGCACGGATAGGATTAATAACTTATGTCTTTTCCCTAGGATGGGGATATTTCAAGACTAAGGGGCACATTTTTAAGGTGAGAGGAGAGAAAAATTCAAAGAAGACAATGAGAAGCAAATATTTTTTGTGGAAATATGCTTGTGGAATTCATTGCCGCAGAGTGCAGTGGAGGCCGGGACGTTGGATGCCTTCAAGGCAGAGGTCGACAAATTCTTGATCTCGGAAGGAATCAAGGGCTACGGGGAGAGTGCAGGGAAGTGGTGTTGAAATGCCCATCAGCCATGATTTAAATGGTGGAGTGGGCTTGATGGGCTGAATGGCCTTACTTCCACTCCTATGACTTATGGTCTTATTTTACACAGAGGGTGGTTTGTGTGTGGAATGAACTTCCTGAGGAAGTGGTGGATGTGAACACAGTTTTGAAAGATATTTGGACGTGAATTGGAGGGATATGGGCCAGGAGCAGGCAGGTGAGACTAGTTGAGTTTGGGATTAGGGTTGGCACCGACTGGTTGGACCGAAGGGTCTGTCTCCGCGCTGTATGACTGTATCTCACTCAGTCCCCTGTTCCCCGTTTTGACCCTAAGGTCCAAACCTAACTCTTTCTTGAGAATCCTCTCTCCCTATTTATTCAAGAACCCTGTCCCCATCCCCCTCTCTGATGAAGGGTCTCGGCCCGAAATGTCAGCTTTGGTGCTCCTGAGATGCTGCTTGGCCTGCTGTGTTCATCCAGCTCCACACTTTGTTATCTTGGATTCTCCAGCATCTGCAGTTCCCATTATCACTATCCTTCTTGAGAATACTCAGTGTTCCTGCCCTGACCGCTGTCTGTGACAGAGAATTCCACATGCTCCCCCACTCAGTGAACGAAGACATTTCTCCTCATCTCAGTCTGAACCCCTAAACTCCCGTCTCATGTAGTCTGTGACACCCCCCAACATCATAAACTTTCTGCTTGCCTGTCCCCCGTCTAGTCTTGTTAGAACTGTACAGGTTTATAGGAGGTATCCCAACCATTGTTCTAAACTCACAGTGAATTTAGTCCAAGCCAATCCGGTCTCTCTCCCTACAAGAGTCTTGTCATTCCCAGGGATCCAGTCTTTTGTTGGTCTCCCTTTATAGCCGGAATATCCTTCCTGGCGTAAAGGAGACCAAAACTGCACACAACACTCCAGCTGTACAATTGCAGAGAGACTTCACAGTTCCCGTACTCAAATCTTCTTCCAATGAAGGCCGATGTCCCATTTGCCTTCTGCTACTCCTCACTTCCATTCTCGCTCTGGCGAAAAGTTGGCGTCTAATTTAAAAAAAAAATTGGTGGACACAATGCCAGCAGGTCTTGGCGGAAAGGAAGAAAGAAGGAAAGCTTTGTTTTTTTTTAGAAAAGATCCAACTGTGAAGGCGCCATTCCTCAAAGAAACAAAACAGTCCATTGATCAACTGAGAGAATTGCGGATGCTGTAAATCAGGAACAAAACCAGAAGGTGCTGCTGGAAAAGCTCAGCAGGTCTGGCAGCATCTGTGGAGAGAATTCGGGGTTGATGTTTTTGGGTCTGGTGACCCTTCGTCAGAACAGAGGAATCCATAAGCCTAACTCCGAAAACAGGCAAGACATGAAAACCGAATAATACCAGATGTGGGATATCTGGATGAAAAAACAGGAAGTGCGGGGCTGGAGGGTTTGCGTTGTAAGGAGAGATTCCCCCTCACAAATTCAAAGTCTCTCCCTCTAAGCCTTGAATATCCTGAATGACCCAGCACTGTCCGCTGAAGAATTCCACGGATTCATCCCTCTCCGAAAAAAGCACGAGGTCAAGGCTGGACAATGCTGATGGGAAAGCAATGGGGGCCGTGATCGTATGTTCGTGAGACATGAAGGGTCAAGTGGACTAACTGTGCTCCTGTGCTAGAGCAAGTCTGTTCTGCCCTTCAGTGCACTGCCTCCTAGCCACAGCTACCCATCTCCCTCTTGGTTCTGTAACCTTTAAACTGACAAAGATCTCTGCTTCAGTGTCCTGTTTCCAGCCAGCAACATGGTGTGCAAGAGTCCCAGATCTCCATGTGGGCTGAGGGACGTTTTATATCTTTACCCCTCATTCCAGATTCCAACATCTCCCCCTTCCCCCCCCCGCTGACCCACCACCAATTCCAATCCCCACACTCGCCACCCGCTCACAAACTATACATCCCCGACTCCACCCCAAACACCCATCCTTCAATCCCCCACAACCTATCCCCCCATTCCTCACCCCACACCCCCATTCCCTGACCCAACACACTCCCATCTTCCATTCCCCACCCCAGCATCACTCCATTCCCCACTCCACACACTGCCGATCCATCATTCCCCACACCCACATCCCCTCCATTCTGCCATTTCCCACTCCACACTCCTGAGCCCGCACACCCCCATCCTCATAATTCCCCCACCCCAACACCTCATTCCCCACACTCCGATCCCCTCCATTCTGCCACCCCCCACTCCCGACCTCCCACACCCCCAACCCCATAATTCCCCCACCCCACACACCCCATTCCCAATTCCCCCATCCCACATTCCCCACAACCCCATCCTCATTCTCCACCCACCCACCCACAACTCGATTCCCCACCACCCCCATTCCCTACCCCCTACACCAGCACTCCATCCCTCACCCCAGCCCCCACTCCCACACCCCCATCTCCTCCATTCTGCCACACCCACTTCCGAGCCCTCAGTCCCCCAAACCCATTGTTCCCACACTCCCACCCCAACAAACCCCATTCCCACTTCCACCATCCCTCATTCCCACTGCCCCCACAACCTCATCCCCCATTCCCCCACCCCACACAACCCCATCCTCATTCTCCACATCCCCACAGCCCATCCCCCATGTCCTCACACCACACACGTCCATTCACCACTCCCCACATCCCCATCCTCCATTCCACCACCTCACACACCCCCCGCCCCTATTCCTCTCCTCTCATCCCCATCCTGTACATTCTACAATTCCCCACTCCCTATCCCCATATTCCCTGAAAGTCCATTCACCCCATCCCCCCATTCCCACATCCTCCAATACCCCATCCTTGCATTCTCCACATTCCCCTATCCCACCATTCCCCAAACCCACCATTTCCCCACTTCCCCATGCTCCATTCACCCATCCCCATTCTATCCCTTCCTCCGTGTCCCATCCACAATTCCTCCACCACCCCACCCTCATTTCCCACATCTTCCCATTCCAACCATTCCCCAATCCCATCACCCCATGCCTCATTACGACATACCTCACCCCCCAATCTCCTATTCCCCCAATTCCCCATCCATCACATCTCCTATTCCACCCATTCCCCACCCCAATTTCCCCCCACATTCCTCAATCCCCATCCCCTCATTCCTCATTGCCCCAATCCTCCATCTCCCGTTTATCCCATCCCCACCAGTATTCTCAAACCCCCATTTTCCATTCCCCATTCATCCCATCCCCCCAATCCCCCATCCCATTATCCCTCAATTCCCATTTCCTCAACATCACTCCCGCGTTCCGCATCCCATTCCCTCCATTCCCCATTGCCCCAATCCCCCGTTTATCCCACCCCAATTCCCCATTCATCATTCATCCCATCCCCAATCCCCCCATTCCCCCACCCGACATCCCTCAATTCCCATTTCCCTAACCCCATTCCCACATCCCCTCATCCCATTCCCCCATTCCCCGTTGTCCCAATCCACATTCCCCTGTTTAACCCATCCCCATGCCCCCATTCTCAATCCCCCATTCAATCCATCCTCCAATTCCACCCATTCCCCACACCCTCATTCCCCAGGCACCCATTTTCCCATCCTGCCATTCCCCAAAGCCCAATTCCCCAATCCCCCATTCCCCAATGCCTACATTGCCCCATTCCTGCATCACACCATTCCCCGTCACACCATGCCCCATTCTGCCATCACCCCACTCCACCATAGCCCCATTCCCCTTCACCTATTCCCTATCCCCACACTTCCCAACTTGCCATTCCCCATTCACCCCATAGCCCGTTCACCTTCATCCCCCAGCCACAATTCTCCCAATGCCCCATCCCTCCCTGTTCCCACACCCCTCCATTTCTCATTTCCCCAACTCAACCTCGCCCACATGCCCCCAAGGGACAGTCGGGGAGGCATAGCGTTGTGGCTGGGGTGGGGGGGGGTGGAAATATAAGGCACCATTGATTGACAGATGAGCTCGACAAGCCCCCAAAGGGCGGGGTCACCCGCGTCAATCAATCACTGGGCCCTCCCCTCACGTGATGCAATTGCAATGCGCTCCAAGCGAGGGGCGGGGCGTTGAGTGTTTCTAGGCTCCCCATGGGGGCGGTACGTTAACTGTGTCCAGGCTCCCCGGGATGGGCGGGGCTTTGGATGTTCAGAGGCTCACCGAAGGGGCGGAGCGTAGTCGGTTTCCAGGCACCCACGGGGAGGGAAGGAGAGGGGGCGGGGTCAGGAGTGAAGGGTCAGAGAGCGGGAGAGAAGCTGGAGCTCGATCCGGGTAAGCAACTGTATAGAATCCA